>NC_058416.1:23538217-23552366 GCF_002201575.2 Neomonachus schauinslandi | reverse complement strand
CTTTCTTTCTTTCTTTCTTTCTTTCTTTCTTTCTTTCTTTCTTTCTTTCTTTCAGCAAGAAGATATGTAGGAAAATACTCTTTTTTAAAATTTTATTTTATGTTATGTTAATCACCATACATTGCATCATTAGTTTTTGATGTAGTGTTCCATGATTCATTGTTTGCGTATAACACCCAGTGCTCCATTCAATATGTGCCCTCTTTAATACCCATCACCAGGCTAACCCATCCCCCCACCCACCTCCCCTCTAGAACCCTCAATTTGTTTCTCAGAGTCCATAGTCTCTCATGGCTCGTCTCCCCGTCCGATTTCCCCCCTTCATTTTTCCCTTCCTACTATCTTCTCTCTCTCTCTTTTTTTAAACATATAATGTATTACTTGTTTCAGAGGTACAGGTCTGTGATTCATCAGTCTTGCATAATTCACAGTGCTCACCATAGCACGTACCCTCCCCAGTGTCTATCACCCAGCCACCCCATCCCTCCCACCTCCCCCCCACTCCAGCAACCCTCAGTTTGTTTCCTGAGATTAAGCATTCCTCATATCAGTGAGATCATATGATACATGTCTGTCTCCGGTTGACTTATTTCGCTTAGCATAATACCCTCTAGTTCCATCCACGTTGTTGCAAATGGCAAGATTTCAGGTTTTTTGATGGCTGCATAATATTCCATTGTGTATATATATATATATATATATATATATATATATATATATATACCACATCTTCTTTATCCCTTCATCTGTTGATGGACATCTGGGCTCTTTCCATAGCTTGGCTATTGTGGACATTGCTGCTATAAACATTGGGGTGCATGTACCCCTTCGGATCAGTACATTTGTATCTTTGGGGTAAATACCCAGTAGTGCAATTGCTGGGTCGTACGGTAGCTCTATTTTCAACTTTTTGAGGAACCTCTATACTGTGGAAAATACTCTTAAAACTGCAATACTATGTAATTTGAAGATCTTTTATGAAAAAGTTGTATCTTATTAAAACCATAAAGCCTGTCTTTCTTGCTTCTAGAATCATGTAGCAAAATATAAAGAAATAAGTTTATGGTGATAAATAGAACTCTAAATTCATTTTTCTGCCTTCTTTGTAAGTTGTTATACATGTTTTAAGTAGCATTGTATGGGTTTTTACTTCTGGAAAAATTCCCAATTTTATTTCTCTGCCTCAATCAAAAGGGAGAATTACCAAGATCTTCATCACACATCTTCATGGAGACCATTTCTTTGGCCTTCCTGGCCTCCTCTGCACAATCAGCCTGCAGAGTGGCTCTGTGGTCACCAAACAGCCTATTGAAATCTATGGCCCTGCTGGGCTTCGAGACTTTATCTGGAGAACCATGGAACTCTCTCACACAGAGTTGGTCTTCCCCTATGTGGTCCATGAGCTGGTGCCTACAGCAGATCAGTGTCCTACAGAAGAACTAAAAGAATTTATGCACGTGAATAAAACAGACAGCCATCCCAAAGAGGGACAAGGAAGAACTATCCTTTTAGACTCAGAAGAAAACTCATACCTTCTGGTTGATGACGAACAGTTTGTTGTAAAAGCATTTCGCCTCTTTCACCGAATTCCCTCCTTTGGGTTTTCAGTTGTGGAGAAGAAACGCCCAGGTAAACTCAATGCACAGAAACTAAAAGACCTCGGTAAGTGGTGGTTTTTGGTTTTTTTTTTCCTCCCTCCTCCTCATCAATTAAGCTGTTGTTAGCTGAAGCTGCTAGAATGTCATAATAACCTTCCTTTCCTGTGTCCCAGGCCTAAAACTGACATTTTCTCCGCTTATTTCTTTTGCCCAAAGTTTGTTCATTAAGGGAAATATGTGGGGCCAAAAGATGCTATTCAGACCAAAACCCAAGTATATATGTGAATCCTTTTCTCTTCAGCTCCCTGGATCCACATTTTTAGTGTATCTTACATTCAGCTAGCTATCTTGGTTGGCAGGGTGGTGGTGGTTGTCTTAGGTCTAGGCTTTTATGTTTTCATGTCTTCCTTTTGAAGTATGTTTTCAGTGACCTCTTTGCCCTGAGAATTTTTGTCACAGTTCTTAGCCGTGCAACTGCAACCAGCTACTTTCAGGGTTTTCCTTCTTTATCAACCTTGCCTACTCATTCAACCTTGATTAAGTTAATTTGGTGTTCAGAACACCGCGCCTCAACTGTTTCAAACTCCTCGTAGGCGGGAGCCAGCACACAGAGACAGACTTGGGCCCCCTCTGAGGCTTTGTACCTTCTCCATGCCAGGCCGTTGTGCATGAGGGGGTCTTCACCTCTCTCGAAGCAACGTCCAGGTCCCTTCTATCCCCAGCATCACCTCCTTCCTTGTCATGGCCACAGCAGAGCCCATAAAAAGCATGATGGTGTCTTTTGTGTATTTGTTTCTTTATGCAATCTCTTCATTCTTCTCCAACTAAAACAAAATACTAAATAATGAAGACAAATGACTTAGGCCAAAGGTATTTTTCTTATCCAAGAACCTGTGGAAATACTATTATATTGGGAAACTTTAAAATGACGCATGCTGGAATTAGTGAGCACATTCTGTTTGTTTATAGATGTTGTTCAGAGTGATGGTCACGTGTTCTCGATGAATATAAGATAATTAATGAAAGGTTTACCAAACCTACAAAGACTGATTATGTATGATTGCCAGAAATGCTCCTTGATCTTGTGATCCAAATGATCCTCTCAAACCATTTTTTTTATTAAGTTAGTCTGTAGGTACCTTGTTATTATTTAAATGGACTCGTTAAGTTTACTCAAACATGAGCTTGTTAAGTAAAGCAGTCTCAAAAACTGTTACTCCATTCACAGCAGAGAATCAAAGCTGGTAGCTTGACTGTAAGAAGGTCTTAGTCTTAGTGGAACTTAAAAGCTTAAAGCTCATCTGACACATGTGCTTGGGAAATGTTTTAAGTAGTAGGGCATCACTAATATCAATAGCCAGCACTGAATTTTTAAAAATGTATAAATATTCCAGCTTTCCACGAGTAGTAAAATATTTATAACAATTATGAAAAGAATTGGATGCCTTTTCCGTTTGCTGTGCTGTTAGACTCTCTTAACAAGTCATAAATTCCAGTCCCATAATGTGATGTTATCTGCCTCCATCATTAGGTGTGCCACCAGGTCCTGCCTATGGGAAGCTGAAAAATGGAATTTCTGTTGTTCTGGAAAATGGAGTTACAATTTCTCCCCAAGATGTCTTAAAAAAGCCTATTGTTGGAAGAAAAATCTGCATTTTGGGTGACTGTTCTGGGGTTGTGGGTGATGGAGGAGTGAAGCTGTGCTTTGAAGCCGACCTGTTGATCCATGAAGCAACCCTAGATGATGGTCAGATGGACAAAGCAAAGGAGCACGGCCACAGCACACCACAGATGGCAGCTGCATTTGCAAAGTTGTGCCAAGCAAAGAGGCTAGTTCTGACTCACTTCAGTCAGAGGTACAAGCCAGTTGCCTTGGCCAGAGAAGGAGAAACAGATGGGATTGTAGAACTAAAAAAGCAAGCTGAATCGGTGTTAGATCTCCAAGAAGTGACTCTAGCAGAAGACTTTATGGTGATTGGCATTCCAATCAAGAAATGAACCCAGTATTCCAGAATGCATCCTGACGTGTCTGTGAATATGTTCCTGAACCAACAGTCAAGTTGGTTGTGGTGGTGGTGCTGGTGGTGGTTGTGGTTGTTGTTTTGGTCTAAGATTATTTGGGTCCTAATAATCCTCAACAGGATAGAGCTGCATTGCTGGACAGACTCAGCAGTGAGAGGGAGCAAGCTTTTTGATAATAAATCATTTTAAAAAGAAAGAAAAAAACCAGCATCCTTCTTAAAGTCCAAATTTGACAGAACGATAGACTATTGAGGTATACTTTCTGTTTTGCGGCGGCTGCCTCACATTTAAGGCAGCACCCCCACGCAGTCCTGGGCTTGCTTCTGCCCGTTCTTAGTGCTGTTGTTGGCAGGTACATAGGCTCAGCCCTCTTGGCTAAAAGTGGTGTTTTAGCAGTTTGTTGAATCTGTTCATGTTATTAACAGAATAGAGAAAAATGTAATGAGACATTATACATGCAGGATTGAAGCTAGCATATTGAATCTTGATTTGTTTGCTGGAATACTGAATGCAGGGTCAAGGTAGGTGTTTATCCTTCAATTAATGCTTTTTTGGAACTTTCTGGTTCTAAACCTGTGGGTCTCAGCTGGGGGTGATACCATTCCCATAGAAATTATGGGGATGTTTCTTGTCAAAATGACTGGGAGGGGGTGCTGGATAAGAGTACTGTTAGAATTTAGTCAGTAGGGGATGCTAGATCCTACAAAGTTGGGGTCAGTCCTGTACAGTGAAAAATGATCTCACCCCAAAATGCAGATTGTAGGCCTATTGAAATACACAGCAAGTTAAAAATTATACTCCCAATGGGAATATACTTTATCAAAATTAATGACATGAATTGAACTGGTTAAGTCAAATTCTTAAAACAAACATTAGAGAACTAGCTAAGTGAAGATATTGTAATATCATATCAAATATTTGACAGAAATGAGCCATGAACTGTAACTTATGAATCTGGAGGTAAAGAAATGATATCTATTAAACTGAGGTTTAATTTATGTGTCCCTATTAATAATTCTTTGAGCACAGTTTTAATAAGCTAGCTTTTCCTTCTGAGCTGCCTGCCACCTCCCTTCTGTCTGCCATGGGATATCTCTGACTCATTTTACCCACAGTATTTCTCAAAATGGATTACATGAAAGCTAGTCTCAAGCACAGATTCTTTCAAAAGGATTTCCTCATCACAGTTTGGGAAACACTTTATGTTGTGAGTCCCTCTGGAGGTGTTCTGGTGGCCATCGATACCGAAAAAACAGTACTGCTTGAATGATCACAAACCCGTCTTTGGTGCCAGAAAGACATGATTTCAGAGTCCCATTCTGTACCTTGTGGTCTGGTGCAGATTACTAACTCTTTGTGAGCTTCAGCTTGCTCATTTCTAAAATGGGAAAAATAATAAGACTGTGTAGGATTGCTGTGAAGATTAAATAAGACAGTGCATAAAAGGAACATAGCACATTGCTTACAGGTGTTGAGAAGTCCTGCAGTAGAGGGGCCTATCAACTGTTTTGAACCCCTTTCTCAGTCCTGTTTCACCACATACTATCTATTAACCTTTCAGGAACCTTGGGAGTTTTATAGTAGACATATTTAGAAATTCTATCATGGTATATACTGTTAACTTCTTTTGGGTTCTGGGGCTTCTCTCATAAAAACTTTTGACTCCTGGGGCGCCTGGGTGGCTCAGTTGGTTGAGCGACTGCCTTCGGCTCAGGTCATGATCCTGGAGTCCCTGGATCGAGTCCCGCATCGGGCTCCCTGCTCGGCAGGGAGCCTGCTTCTGCCTCTGACCCTCCCCCCTCTCATGTGCTCTCTCTCTCTCATTCTCTCTGTCTCAAATAAATAAATAAAATCTTTAAAAAAAAAAAACAAAAAAACTTTTGACTCCTGGATGGCTCTAGAGTCCCTAGAGTAGTGATAATCAAGATGGGTCTAGTTACTCAAGATCTCGGTCATTCTGAAGCAGTTTCCAGAATGGTTTGATTCTACCCTACTCTACTGGCCCTACTCTAGACTCTTGGGCCACCAAAGTTTGACCAGCTTAAAGTGTATCTTGGTTTCTGAACTCAATTAAAACAAGCATTTATTAGACGCCTAATGTGTGCCCAAACCTGTACATCCAGGAATGGCTGGTAGTACTACTGTATGGAGCTCTCGACGGTAAAGACTGTATCTTTGTCGCCTCTGCATTCTTGGAATTATCCATTCATAATAAGCACTCAGAAATGTTTATTGAATGAAATGAGGCCATGACTGCATAAACTTTAGGACCTTAAGTTTAGGACCTGAGCCTAGCCCACTTCATTACTCTATTTGTCCAAAAAATTTTGACCACCTGTTTGGTGGTGCCCCATTCAACTGAGTACCAGTTAAGTGCCAGTGCCAGGTTTTACTGTGTTGGGACTACGTAAGTGAATATAAGAGAAAATTTCAGGCTCACTGTCTAGGTGGTAGATACTGATAGTGAAAAACAAAAGTAAATATACAGGTCCTTCACACACTCTAATCTTGTAGCCTGGCACTCTCTCTTGAGCCGTGCCCTAAAGTCAGGCCTTACCAGTATATGGGCTAAGCCCTCCGAGACCATGGGAATATGGGAACAAATTGATACAACGGATGAATCAAGCATAGGGTATTGATCCATGGTGAGAATTGCTTCTTGGGCTCTCTTCTGGCCTAGAATTTTGTTCTTAATGGTAGGACACATTCTAAGAATTTGTGGAGCTCGAATGAAGAATGAAGCTTATATTGGACTTCCCAGAGCCTGTAATCTGCTCATGGTTGTATGACTCTTAAGAGTGGATTAGAAAATGTATTGTGCCCCAAACTTATCACCGAATCCTCTTTTGCCAAGGAATATCCTGGAACACGGAGAAATATTACCTAATACTTCTCAAAATTATTATATTTATATTTTTTACCTGTACAACTTATTGATGTAATGAATTCCATATCTATGCTTAGTATTTTCCTTATCCAAAACTGGCTTTCCAATTGTCAGGAATCTATAGGTACCTGCTTACTTTAGATTTCCAATTCTCAGAAGGTGTTTAGACTTGCCCAAATAGACCCCGGATCTGCTCTGTTTTTCTAATACTCATGCTTCATTAATATACTTCTAATGAGATTTTATTATAAAAAGCAGCATACACTTGGTAGATAATCTTTTTTAAGGATTCCAGAAAGAAGATGATTACTCATAATTTTACCACCCTGAGAGCAACTACTTCTCGCTCAGTGGTGTTCAAATGAAGGCGTGAGTCAGTATCAGTCAAGGTAGTACGTGGGTGGACAAGGGTGTGTAGGTAGGCAAAAATCCTTGGGCTGTGATTCCAGAGCCTCTAATTCAGTTGGTCAGGGGTGGAACCCAAGGATCTGCATTTTTAGCAAGCCCTCTGTCTGGGTGGTGCTGAGATATGTGGGTAGCAAACCACACTGGGAGAGAAAACTGTCTTCTTCTATACACTGAAGAAAAAAAAATTGAGTGTGCATAGATATTTTATATATATTTAAACATACTATGTTTATATATGTGTATGTTTTTACATGTAGGGTGACCTCAACTGTTTTTCTCATTTAACATTATGAGCATCTTCCCACGATGTTAACTGTTCTTTGAAAGCATGAATTTAATGATTTTATTGTATTCCATTCTATAGATGTAACATAATTTTCCTACTTTGGGGGCATTGAGATTGTTTTCCATTATATATATAAATAATACTATCATGAATATTCTTGGGCGTAAATCTTTGTATCTCTGAATATTTCCTTAGCATTGATTTATTGGAAGGTCAAAACATCTGACTTGTTTTAGACTCTGCATGGGAATCACCCACTTGTTTTCTGGCTCACACTCTGCAGCAGCATGAGAGAGGCCTATTTTGCTACTCTATGGGTGGATGATATAGTTCATCAATTAATGACCTTTCGAACACTTCTCTTCTAAAACATTTGTCTTTTAAAGATTATTTTGGCCTCCTAGTGCAAATAGCTTTATTATGTCTTTCAACTAGCACATGTAATTCAACTGTAATTTCCTTGAATATTCTTATGCCAACTTCAAAATTTGAACAGTTTTTACTTAATGGGGTACAAGTCCTATGGCTTCAAGTATGTTTATGACTGATGTACAGGGAAGGTACTTTTGTCCTCACAAAGATATCAATTTATAGTGAAATGTAGGGGTTCTGTCCTTATTGATTGATGGATTTGTCAGGTAATGAATGATTCAGAGTAATTTTTCTTACATGGGAAGAATAAAAAGGAAATGCTAGTAATGCTTTGAATGTTCTCTCTTGGCAGGAGAAGAATAGAGTTTGGGCATGGTGGGACATGGGGTAAGATCAAGAAATTCTTTTCTTCCCTAGTAGAAAGTAAACAACGCTTAAAACTAGAAAATAAATAGCACTTTAAGCAAATCATGTTAAAAAGACAAAAGGGGTGTAGTAAAATACCAGATGAATAGTTAAGAGTGGACGAAGGGATCCTTAGTGGAAGGTGCAAGGGGTATGAGGAGGGATGGTCAGAGGACTACTGTTTTTTATAAGCCTAATAGTACTACTTCTATTTGCTATTGTGAATGATTTATGTGTGTATATATTCATTTAGTTTAAAAGTTATATTAAAACACACATAGATATGATTATTCTAAATAATCATATCAGTTGCTTATGGGTGCTCCAGCTATTTGATGGTTCCTCTCAAGCCTTTTTAATATTCCAATCTGGGGCACCTGGGCAGCTCTGTCTGCTAAGCATCAGACTCTTGATTTCGGCTCAGGTCATGATCTCAGGGTCCTGGGATCGAGCCTTGCGTCATGCTCCCTGCTCAGCGGGGGAGTCTGCTTAAGGATTCTCTCTCTCCCTCTGCCCCTCCCACTCATGCTCTCTCTCTCTCAAAAAATAAATAAATCTTAAAAAAAAAAACAAACATTCCAATTCTCCATACTGCAAAGTGATTTTTTTTCAAAATGCAAATCTGAGCCTAGCATCTGAGCCTAGCAATCTGAGCCTAGCATCCCCCTACTTGAAACTTGCCTTGCCCACCCTTTCCAACCTAATCTTTCTCCACAGTGCCATTCATTTTTGCAGCTCCAGCCCCATGGCCCTTGTTTTTAGTCCTTTGTCAGAGGTTTCAGTCTTGGGGAACTACTCCCTCTGCTTGGAATGTTCTTTCTCCTTCCCACAAGTTAACCCTTACTGGGCCTTCGATCACAGCTCTGCAGTCACATCCTCAGAGAGACTTTCCCAGACTTCCCACTAGGTAGCTTATTACTCTAATAGCACCTGCACCCCACCTTCCTGGTGTGACACTCATATTTTCATTTTGTTTGTTTGAGTATTTGATTAATGTTCCTCTTTTCCGCTAGCACTGCAAGCTTCCCACGAGCAAAACTGTGTCTGATTTTGTTGCCTTTTGTGCCCTAGCTCCTAGCTCATTGCCTGGAGCATACTAGGGACTCAATAAATAGTAGTGACTGGCTCAATTTTCCTTGCCATCCTGTTCTATTAAGATACAATACCTCATTCTCCTAGAGATTTTTCCTGATCTATATTAAAAACAAAGAAAAATCCTCATCCTTACTCTCTGAACTAAAACTGGAGAGGAAAGGAATGGTTGTCTGTGACCTTAATGAGGCAAATCCTTATAAACAATAATTCTAAAGCTTTAACTTTGTGTCCTATATATGCGGACAGATACCTAGAGTCAGAGAAAGGGCTGGAAAAAGTTTCTGTGCCTAAGAAATTGGGATGTTGGGTTTTGCTAGGCATAGAAAAGTCAGAACGAAGGTAATAAAGAATGAGAAGAGAAGGCCAAGCCCCATGCAGGGTAATGAAACTGGGAGAACCTTAAAAACACAGATGTCTGACATTCAGTGTGATGGTGGCTGTGTTGCTTGAAGTAAGTCCCTCCAATTCCCCCAAACTGTCTTTGAAGTCTGATAGACACATAGGATTTAGGGAATCTCTCCTCAACCCTGCACACCAAACGAGAACAAGTTCTGAATTTCCTGACTGGGTTGATCTGGGTGGAAAAGGGACAGCAGAGGGGCATCTGGGTGACTCAGTCCATTAAGCAGCCGACTCTTTGTTTCAGCTCAGGTCATGATCTTGTGGTTGTGGGATCCAGCCCCGAGTCGGACTCCAGGTCAGCTTCAAATTCTCTCTCCCTCTCCTTCCAGCTCGTGTGTGCTGTCTCTTTCTCAAATAAATAAAAGGGACAGCAGAAAGGAGAGAGTGAGACAACCCTAAACTAGTATATACACAGGAGTTGGAGTCAGGTGAACACAGAACCTACATCTCCCAGGAATTTTCGGAAATTGTAAGGAGGGCATTGACCTTTATGTAATCCATGGAATGGGGAAGCAGGAGAGGTGTTGAGCCAGGTTCATGTGTATCTTAAAGGACAGGGCAACTTTAACAGCTGGATACAGATATTTCTGTGCCCTTGACAGACATACTCTAAGGATTAAAAAGCTGTCATATCCAGGATAATAAGGAAGTTGGGGGGGGGGTACCTAAGTTTACCCAAAGTAAAAAATATTTCCACACCTAAATAAAGCTAACTGAGAAACACTGTTGCTCAGATGTCAGCATGCTAATTATACACTCAGCAGACATGGCAGGTACAAAGATTAAATTTGCCCACGAAAAAGTAAAAGGGGAAAGGCAAGGGATCGAGTTTCCCGGCTATATAAATCCCCCTGTAACTGCCAGAAACTGTTTGGGCAACCTCAGGTAGAGCTAAGCAACATTTAGTTCGGTGTCACCAAGTGAAACCAAGGTTATTTTGTCTAGGTCGTTGTCTCCATTGTTGTGGCTTCCAGAGATCATAGGTTTGTCTAAATGAGACCATATCTCCATCAAACATCCTGGACCAAAGCTGACCTTGTAGAAATACCCATGTCTGGGTCAGCAACCCAAATGCTGTTCCTAATTGGCCAACAAAAGGCCTTGCTGTAGAATGCATCTTCATACAGCTAGTAGATACTGGAACATGATTGATTTTCTCCCACATGCCTCTACTAAGAGGCGGTATAGCCTACTGCAATGGTCTTCAAACTAGGGTATTTGTATCCCTAGGGATATGCAAAGACTTTTCTAAGGGTACACAGGCATGCTTCCATGTGAAGTATTTCCTAAAATCAATCTTCATGAGAACTAGTGTAGGCAAAATACCTTTCCGGGTCCATTGTGCAATGCTCCAGGATACCAAAGAAGGGAATAATTGAAATAGTGGCATTGGGGCTAAAACATGAATGATTGGGTATCAATTCTTTTACAAATTGGGTAAGTAGTTTCCAATCTGTTCTTTGAACAAAATTGAAGGAGGATCTAATCCAAGTCTAGATCAAGGAGTATCTAATCTGTCCAATGATAGATTTTTTTAAACTGCTTTGTTGAGATATAATTCACATACAATGCAATTCAGTGGTTTTTCTTATATTCAGAGAGTTGTGCAAATATTACCACTATCCATTTTAGAACATTTTCATTATCTCGTAAAGAAACTGTACCCTTTGGCATTCATTCCCACTTTCCTCCCAAACTTCATAGCCCTAAACTACTTTCTACCACTCATCTACTTTCTAACTACTAATCTGCTTTCTGTCTCTATAGATTTGCCCATTCTGGACGTTTCATTCTAAACAAGAAAGAAATACACCTTTCTTCCACAAATACTTCCAAAAAAATGGAAAAAGAGGGACTAGTTCCTGATGCATTTAATGAGGGCAACATAACCATGATACTAAAACTTAAGGACACTGAAAGAAAGGAAAATTACCCGGGGCGCCTGGGTGGCTCAGTCGTTAAGCGTCTGCCTTCGGCTCAGGTCATGATGCCGGGGTCCCGGGATGGAGCCCCGCGTCGGGCTCCCTGCTCAGAGGGAAGCCTGCTTCTCCCTCTCCCGCTCCCCCTGCTTGTGTTCCCTCTCTTGCTGTGTCTCTCTCTGTCAAATAAATAAAATCTTAAAAAAAAAAAAAATAAATAAATAAAGCGTCTGCCTTCAGCTCAGGTCATGATGCCGGGGTCCCGGGATGGAGCCCCGCGTCGGGCTCCCTGCTCGGCGGGGGGTCTGCTTCTCCCTCTGCCTCTGTTCCTCCCACCACTCATGCTCTCTCTCTTGCTCACTCTCTCAAAAAAAAAAAAAAAAAAGAAAATTAAAGTCTAATTTCTCTCATAAACACCCTAAAGAAAATAATTAGCTAATTGAATCCAGTAATATATAAAAAGAATAAGACATCTTGACAAAGGGAGTTTATTAAGGAATGGAAGATTATTTAACATTTTGAAATCAATATTACTCACAATATTAACAAAATAAATGGAGAAAAAGTGGAAAGATGATCTCCATAAATACAAAAATTTTTCTGATAAATTTTTTTAAAAGATTTATTTATTTGAGAGAGAAGGCATGTGAGTGGGGGAGGGGCAGAGGGAGAGGGTGAGAATCTCAAGCAGACTCCCTGCTGAGCTCAGAGCCCAATGTGGGGCTCCATCTCATGACCCATGAGATCATGACCTGAGCTGAAACCAGGAGCCAGACACTCAAACGACTGAGCCACCCAGGCACTCCTCTGATAAAATTAATAGCCCTATGATAAGAATTCTTAGCATATTAAGAACAGGAAGGAATACCTTTAATCTGATAGATATCTGCAAAATAATAGAGTCAATATTACATACATTTAGTAATAAAATATTGAAAGTTCTCCTCCTGGGATGAGAAACAGACAAGGATGCTCATTTAATACCCCTTCTATACAACATTGCTTTGAAGGTCTTAGTGTAATAAGGCAAGAAAAATGAATTAAAAGTATAAGGATTAGAAAGGAAGAAATAAAACTGTCATTGTTAGATGACATGATAATGTACATAGAAAAATCCAAAAGAATAAGCAGATAACTTGTTAGGATTATAAGTGAACTTAGCAAGATGTCTGATACTCCATCAGTATAGGGAAAATCAATTTTGTTTCTATATTCCAACAATAAACAGATTTAAATTTTTTAAATAAAACCATTTATAGGAGCATCAAAAACATAGAAATAGATCTAATGAAAGATATGCAAAACTTAATTTAAAACTCTAAAACATTATTGAGATATATTAAAGAAGATTCAAATACATGGAACTGTGTAACATGTTAATAAATTTGTGATATTCAATATTGGAAAGATGTCATTTATCCCTAAATTTGTCTGTCGTTTCTTGGTCTAGGTGAGAGTTATATAGGTACCTTCATGGCGTGAAAATAATCAAACTATTCAGGTGTGATTTGGACATTTTTCTATATGTACATTAGACATCAATGAAAATTTAAGAACATTTTTGTGTTGTATGTCAATTATACCTCAAAGCTGAAAAAAATGGGGGGTAACTTTTTTGAAGAAAAAATTCTAGGCAGAATTCTAGAGATTCTTATTTCCTGGTTATTCAGTCAAGCCAATCTAGGTATTGCTGTGAATTTTGCAAATATGATTGGGCTTGAAGTCCCAAGCCAGTTTACCTTAAGATACAGCAATTATCTGTGTGGATCTGATCTAGTCTGGGGTGCTATTTGAAAGTAGAGAATTTTCTCTGGCTAGTAGCAGAAGGGTAAGTTAAAGAAGTTTTAACTCAGGAGAAGGATTTGAGAGTCCATTGCTGGCTTTGAAAATGGAAAGGGCCACATTCAAGGACCAGAGAGTTGTGCCTGGCCAGTAGCCAGCTGGAAAACAGGACTTCGGTCCTACACCTGCAAGGATCTTAATTCTGCCAACAATATGAATGAAGCGTTTTCTTCCCCAGAGCCTCCAGATAAGAATTCAGCCCTACTAATACCTTAATTTTGGACTTGGGAGACCCTAACCAGAAAACTCAGTCAATAGCTCTAAGCCTCTCCACCCACCATGGGTTTCTCATCTACAAAATGGTGAGATAATAAATGGGTGTTGTTTTAAGCTGCTAATTTTGTGGTATTTTTGTTATGCAGCAATAGAAAACTAATACAATCACTATGCAATTTTAAAAATGTTTTTGTTTTATTGAGATATAATTCACATACCACAATTCACTCACTTAAAGTGTACAATTCAATGACTTTCAATATATTCATAGAGTTCTACAACCATCACCACATTGAATTTAGAACATTTTCATCACCTCAAAAGAAACTCCTCACTCTTTAGCTATCACCCCCTAGCTTCCCATCCCCCTAGCCCTAGGCAACCACCAATCCACTTTCTGTCTCTATAGATATGTCTATTCTAGACATTTCATGTAAATAGAATCATACAATGTATGATCTTTTGTGTTTGGTTGCTTTCACTTAGCATGTTTCAAGGTTCACACACGTTATATCTGTGTATCAGAACTTCATTTCTTTTTATGACTGAATAGCAAATATTCCATTGTATGGACATACCATATTTTGTTTAGCTATTCTTCAGTTGATGGATCAGGCTTTACTCTTCCTTCCTTCCTACCTTCTACTTTTTCTTTCTTTCTTTCTTTCTTTCTTTCTTTCTTTCTTTCTTTCTTTCT
>NC_058416.1:23508021-23538207 GCF_002201575.2 Neomonachus schauinslandi | reverse complement strand
TCTTTCTTTCTTTCTTTCTTTCTTTCTTTCTTTCTTTCTTTCTTTCTCTTTCTTTCTATAACAACAACAAACACATAACATAAATTTGCCCTAGCAGTTTTTAAGTGTACATCAGAGTATTGTTAACTATTACTAATAACACATTATTGTACAACAGACCTCTAGAACTTTTTCACTTTCCATGATTGAACTTTCATACTTATTAAAAATCAACTCCTCATTTCCCCTTCCCTCCATCCAGCCCCTGACAACCACTAATCATATAAAATAATTTAAAATATATGGTAAATATTAAATGAGGTTCTAGGACAGTCTATTCCTTCCTATCTGTGTCTTTCTAGAAGAACTGCTTAGCATGGTGGCTAAGAGAGTGATCTTTTAAATCCCAACTATATCACTGTCATACAAAGTCCCTTAATCTCTGATTCATTGTCATCCTCTGTACACTGAGTAATATAATAGTATCTATCTCATAGGGTCATTGGCAGGTTTAAATGAGTTGTTAAGAGTAAAACACTTAGAATAGTGCCCAGGACATAATAAGTCCTCAATAAATGCTAGCAAACAGTATTATGTCTAAATTATATAGATTATAAATGCCTCAAAAGCAGGGCCCTTGCCTTCTTTACAGCTAATATGTAGAGACTGCTCAAGCTTTTTCTACTTGCTTGGCTCAGCAGTATTAATTTATTAGCAGATGCAGGCATTGTCTTGCTTGCTGGTTTCTCCATCTGCTCTAAATTTAGGACTAACTAAAGACAGTTGTGGGGGTGGAGGAGGTTTTAGAGATCTCTGGTCCAAATCCATTGGGTTTTTGTTTTGTTCGAAAGCTGTAATCCAGAGGGAATTTAGAAGCATCTGCTGAAGACCATTTTTAGGCATGTTTTGCAGAAATTTGTAGCATCTATATACATTGTTATGTGCATCCATACTTTGAATCTTCAACGATTTACATATAGTAATATCCTAACTGGTGTTCCAAATTTGATGCTACTCTATATATGGTAATTCCTAACTCATTATAATATATGGATATTAAATAAATTGATTTATGAGAAGCAATTCACTTTTTCATTCTTGGTAATTAGGTTAGGGTTAGGGTTAGGTCACAATCTTACAATCCCAGATTTGAATAAAGATGTCTAAGAATAGGGCATCATAATTAAACTTTACATTTGTATAGTGCATAATAATACCTTAATCTGTATACTTTGTTTAATGCTTACAAGCCCTCAGGGAGGCAGGCAGGTAGGGGAATATGATGAATTCCATTTTATAGATGAAGAAATTAGAATTAAGAGGTGTTAAGTGACTTGCCTAAATTTACTAAATGGTAATAAATGGCAGAGCCAAGACTATGCTCAGGTTTCCTAACTGCTAGCCAGTGCCCTTTCCATTCTGCTGGCAGAGGAAAAAGTTAGGAATTCCCACTTTCTTCCATCAGGTTTTACACCCTGATTCTACTAAGGACCAGGCAATCCTTGCCAGCAGTGGTCTGTGTGTGAGTCTTCAGTAAAGCCCAGGCCTCCTTTGGTCAATCTCATTTTGTAAATGCTATAGCCTCATCCCCCTGGCAATGAGGATTTATACCAGGCAAATGTTGCAGATCACAGTGTTTAATGGCATTGCTAGAACTGAGAAACTTTGGAATTGAAAGATCAAAAACAATCATCGATTAAACAGTTTGAATAATGGGGGAGAATCTTCTAGTCAACAATCTCTTTGCTCCTCACTTCAGGCTAAAGATGCCTATAAAACCCCATGTAATGTGGCTGCAGAAGGTATTTTGTAGACAGAACTTTGAATAAAAGCAATCACAGGAGTTTTGCAGTTTTTCTCTGAAAGACAGCCACCCTCCCAGAATTGCTTGTCATTGAATAGATAGATGAGAGGGAGCAGGATTAGAAATAGAAAGAGAAGTAGCCTGAACAGCTAGTTGATGGGGAGTGCCTCTGTGTGGTTGAGAGAAACTATTTATACTGTAAAGGAGTTAGCTTGAATGGCAGAGACAGAATGACTAAAATCTGTATGCAATTAGCATATAAATTCTTACCCGACAAGTATATACTGGCATAGACAAGTATGAAGCATTTGATGTTGGGCATAGAAATGGGTGAAGAGAAAGCCAATGTAAAGATCCATTTCACATAACATGCCAGTATAATAGGAGTCTGTATTTCAGAGAACTAAAACCAAATTGAATGAGCCTAAACAATAACAGAATTTACTGATTTCTTATAGGTCAAAAGAACAAGGATGGTACCAACATCAGATGCAACTGGATCCAGAGCTCAAAGGCTATCAGGGTTTTTTCCCTCTCTCCTTCTAACTTTTAACTCTGCTCCCCTCTGTTTATTATCCTCTTTTGCTTATACAGATGGACTTCCTCTATGTAGTCAGAGAGCATGGTTGCCAGCAAGGGCAGACTGATGCTCCGTCCTAGCATAGCAATCTCAGCACAAAGAAAGAGCATGGCTGCCATGTATAAATTCCCAGAGAAGGATTGTGATTGGCCAATGCAGGCCATGTGTCTGCCTGTGGACCAGTCTAAGACTCAAGGGTAACCAAGTGCTAGAACTGATTAATTCTTGCTCATGTCTCCACATTCAAATCAAAGCAGGTGGAGTCTAATTACCAGAAAATTGGTAGTGAGGAATCTGGCTGGGCTATCACAGTCCATTACATCCATAGTTCCCAAATTTACCTGAGGATAAAAATCACCTTGACCCTTGTTATAAAACAGATTCCTAGACTCCTCACTCAGACCAGTTGGAATCAGAACGTACAGGAGAGACAGATGGTAACTTGGATATTTAACAAGTACTCCAAGTGTGTTAGTTTCCTATGGCCACTGTAACAAATTACCAACATCTTAGTGGCTTAAAACAACATGAAGGTACTGTCCTGTAGTTCTGGAGGCCAGAAGTCCAAAATCAGTGGACTAATGTCAAGGGGTTGATAGAACTGTTTTCTTCTGGAGGCTCTGAGAGAAGAATCTGTTTGTCTTTTTCAGCTTCTAGTGGCTTTCTGGTGGTGTTCCAGTGGCCCCTTCCTCCATCCTCCTAGTGCAACATTCCAATCTCTCCTTCCATCATGACATCATTTTTTACTCTGACTTATCCTGTGTCCCTTCGATGAGGACCATTGTGATTACCTCACGGCCCCCCAGAATAATCCAGGATTATCTCTCCACCTCAAGATCCTTAACTTAATCACATCCACAAAGTCCCTCTTGCCATGTAATGTAATATTCATAGGTTCCAGGGATTAGGAACGGACATGGTTGGGCCATTATTCATGCTACCATACCATGTAATTATTATTAGGTAAATTTGAGAAACACCACAAGGAATGGCTAGTTAATATTACAGCTGCAATGTAAATATTCCAAACCACAAATATACAAGCATAATTAATTATTTAACTGCATATAATATATAGATGCCCAAACTGGGTGGCCCAAACACCACATTTTTGCATGTATCAATAATTCATGCCATTTTATTTTTGTGTAGTAGACCACTGAATGAATTTACCACAATCTGTTTGTATATTCACCCATGGATGGACAGTTGGCTTGTTTCCTTTTCTGTTTATTTTGAATAAAGCTACTATGAACATTTGTGCACAAGTCTTTATGAAGACATTATGTTTTCATGTGGGGGTGGGGTAAATATCTACAAGTGGAATTGCTGGGTCATATGATGAATGTATATATCAGTTTTTAAGATACTGCCAGACTGTTTCCCAAAGTGACTGTAACCATTTTACTCTCCTCCTAGTATTGCAGGTGCTCCACATCCTTGTCAACACTTGAGATGGCAAATCTTTTTAATTCTAGCTATCCTCGTGGCCATAAAGAGGTATCTCATTGTGGTGTTGTTGGGTTTTTTTAAGTAAGCTCTACACCCATTATGGGGCCTGAACCCATGACCCAGAGGTGGTGAGTCGCAAGCTCCACCAACTGAGCCAGCCAGGAGCCCCTCAGTGTGGTTTTAACCTGCATCTCACTGATGACTATTATAAGTGAGCCTCTTTTCCTGTGCTTTCAGCCATTTGTATATCTTCTCTTGGCATTTTTTTGCCGTTTTTATTTGTACTGTTTCTCCCCATCACCCTTTCCCAATTTTTTTTTGAGATCCTATTAATGCAAATGCCCTTGAGGCAGCAGTGGTACCTCCATAGGAGGTGGTTTCTGCTAAGTGAAGCCTTGGGAGGAAGGGATGATGGTAGATGAGGTTGGGGAGGCTGGGGACAGGGGGGTTCATGCTTAGGGCAGAGTGAGGAACAACGAGGGGCTCTGGATCTGGAAAGTCAAGACTAGAGCTGCTATTGATTGGGTAGAAATGAAAGGGTACACTGTGTTGTTGCTGCTAGAAGTTTTAACCTGGATGTGACTGACAACAGGGTTTGCTTTGGCGATCACTTGCCTTGTGAAATTGCATATCTAGATCCCTTTTGCCAACCTCATTACCGCCAGGTGAAAATGTCTGAGAGCCACTTGGAAATAAGAATTTGCCAGAAAGGATGGGACCGAAGAACAAATATTTGACTGATTCCTGAATGGAACTCACTCGATTCTCACAACAGCCTTAAGTTTCTTTTGAGGGTAAAAGCTCAGGAGTGGAACTGCTGGGTTTCAGGGATACCTCATCCTATTTCCGTAATGCCAACTGCTCTCTGAATGACTGCCCAATTTACGCTCCACTCCCACCAGGAGCACCTTAAACGTCCTGTGCCCCACTCACTGCCGGCAGGGAATGATATCTGATTCTCCTTTTTCTTTCTTCCAATCTGAGACATGTAAAATGGTATTTAGCTTTAATTTACATTTCACTGATTACTAATGAGCTTAAACGTCTTAGTAGACTTGTTAGTCATTCAGATTTCTCCTGTGAATTGCCTCATCATATCCTATGCTCATTTTGTTTTCTGTTGGATTTCCTGTCTTTTCCTTAAAGCTATCTTGGAATTTTTAAAATATTATAAATCTTTATTTTGTGTTGATTTTGAATATGACAAACAACTTTTCCCATTTGATCACCTATTAATTGTGTTTATGATGGCCTCCATAAGACAGAAATAATTTAATCAAATCTGTGGATTTTTTTTTGGTCCCCTTAAAATTTGTACATTTGGCATTTTTTTTTTTAGATTTTATTTATTTATTTGATAGAGACACAGCGAGAGAGGGAACACAAGCAGGGGGAGTGGGAGAGGGAGAAGCAGGCTTCCCACCGAGCAGGGAGCCCGATGTGGGGCTCGATCCCAGGACCCTGGGATCATGACCTGAGCCAAAGGCAGACGCTTAACAACTGAGCCACCCAGGCGCTTCTCTTTTTTTTTTTTTTTTTAAGATTTTATTTATTTATTTGACAGAGAGAGACAGTGAGAGAGGGAACACAAGCAAGCAGAGTGGGAGAGGGAGAAGCAGGCTTCCCGCCAAGCAGGGAGCCTGATGCTGGCTCGATCCCAGGACCCCGGGATCATGACCTGAGCCAAAGGCAGATGCTTAATGACTGAGCCACCAGGTGCCCCACATTTGGCATCTTTTTTAAAGAAAATTTTCCCACCCCTGAAGTCCCAGCAATATTCTTCTACATTTCCTTCTATTGGCTTTATAATTTAGTTTTTCAAATTTAGGACTTTAATCTGCTTCGAGGATTTTTTTTTTTTTTTGCATATGTTGTGAGATTCAACTGAATTTTTCTCCTTAGAGTGAGACAATTTTCCTGTGTATCTACGAAATAATTCATCTATTTCCCACTGATTAGTGATGTCTTTCTATCCCAAGTTCCCCATACTAATACCTGCTCTATTTGCTTTTCTTGTGCCAGTGCTACACTGCTCTGATTATTCTAGATTTCAACTATGTCTCATTATTTGGTAGGGTGCGTTCCCCTCCCTTTTGCTCTTCTTTGGAGATGTATCTTAACTATTTGTAGATATGTGTTCTTCCATGTATATTTTAGAATCAAATTCTCTTTACCTAGAATTATGATGCAATTTCGTTTAATTTATAGGCTAATATTGGGAGAATTGCTATTTTTATAACGTTAAACTCTTCTAGCAATGAACATAACAAGATGTTCTTGTTTATTCAGGTTTTCTTTATGCCTTTTAATTGAGTTTTACATTATTATGTGCGTTATTTGGTAGTTTAGTTTCTATATATTTTATAGTTTTATAACTACTATAAATGGTATCTTGTTTACTGGGTTTTGAAGGTGTAGAGGAATGCTATTGATCTCTGTATGTTGCCCTGCTATGTGGCAACCTTCTTGAACTTGTGTG
This sequence comes from Neomonachus schauinslandi, assembly GCF_002201575.2. Taxonomy (NCBI): domain Eukaryota; kingdom Metazoa; phylum Chordata; class Mammalia; order Carnivora; family Phocidae; genus Neomonachus; species Neomonachus schauinslandi. Next base: position 23,531,913 of record NC_058416.1, on the reverse strand, counting down.
AAATCTAATAATTTGTTAATTCCCTTGGGTTTTCCATATAATTGACAATAACATGTTTCTCTCTTTCCAATCCTTGAACTCTCTCTTTCTCGTGGCATTACATTGGTCAGTCCTCTATTTTTGTGTCAGACGGCAGTGGCGGTTAACCAGTCTGTTTTGTTTCTGAATTAAAAGTGATCACGTCTAAGGGTTGACCATCTAGGGTCTTTGATTTCTAGATCCTCTTTTAAAGGGCTACCTGATTAGGTCAGGCTCACCAAGGAGAATCTTCTTGATTAATTAATTAATTAATGTATTTTGTAAGATTTTATTTATTTATTTGAGAGAGAGAGAAAGAGCATGAGTGGGGGTGGGAGGGGCAGAGGGAGAGAGAGAAGTAGCGTCCCTGTGAGCAGGGAGTCAATGCGGGGCTCCATCCCAGGACCCTGGGCTCCCAACCTGAGTGGAAGGCAGATGCGCCGCCCAGGCGCCCCTTGATTAATTTAAAGTTTACTGATTTCAGAACTTTAATTATATGTGTAAAATCCCTTCATATCCTTTCTTATCATATCCCTTTGCCATATAATGTGACCTAATCACAGGAGTGATATCTCATCATATTCATAGGTGCTGCCCACTCTCAAGGGGAAGAGATTATTCAAGGGTTTGTCTCTGTTGGGATATTAGAATTCTGTCTACCACATACTTCCAATTCAAATTCAGGACTATGTAACCTCATCTACATAACATCTATATCTCCTTTCTGTCATGTTAAGTCTCAGTTCTCAATAACACCAATATAATTACTCATTTGCTTTATCCTGCAATACACACCACTAACAGTCTCAGAATACTAATGCCAAGACTCTACCATCAATGTGATTGACAAAAATAGTTTTCAAGATTTGTATGTGTAGGGGTACCTGGGTGGCTCAGTCGTTAAGCGTCTGCCTTCAGCTCAGGTCATGATCCCAGAGTCCTGGGATCGAGCCCTGCATCGGGCTCCCTGCTCGGCGGGAAGCCTGCTTCTCCCTCTCCCACTCCCCCTGCTTGTGTTCCCTCTCTTGGTGTGTGTCTCTCTCTGTCAAATAAATAAATAAAATCTTAAAAAAAAAAAAAAAGATTTGTATGTGTATGTTTGTATTGCAGTTCTTTTGTCCTTAGGCTATGTCCCACTAAGAATGTAGAGTCAAGTTCCTTGTTTTAAAGTCACTTCCAATAGCTCCTCCATGTGCCAACAACTTGAAACAGTGAGGTTCATTTGTTTCAATTTGTGTTCACTTCTTGGGGATTGCTTTTTTTTTTTTTTAAGATTTTATTTATTTGACAGAGAGAGACACAGTGAGAGAGGGAACACAAGCAGGGGGAGAGGGAGAGGGAGAAGCAGGTTCCCCACTGAGCAGGGAGCCCAATGCGGGGCTCGATCCCAGGACCCTGGATCATGACCTGAGCCGAAGGCATATACTTCACCAACTGAGCCACCCAGGCACCCCTTAGGGATTGCTTTTTAACTTAAATTTAATTTTATTTCATAATTATGTTAAAGATATATATAATTTTACAGTAAAACTCACACAACAAGGTACATTTAGAGCATTCTGGTTTCTTGTTCCTTGTCTCTTTCCTCCTAAGTAGTTAAAAAAAAATTTTTTTTACTTAGTTTCCCATTGTTTTTTAATATAGGCAAATATGTATATATGTTTATATCTGATGGGGCAGGGGGATCTCATCACAATTTCAAAATTTTTAATGGTTATTTTCTATTTAAAGTTTTGTGTTTCTCTTTGGGTCAATAGGTGTTTTCTGTTTTTCCAGCTGTGTATCCCTCTCATTGATGTTTTCGAATTTATTAGTGTGTAGTAGTTCATAATCTTTTTTTTTTAAATTATTTTATTTTTTTTTACATTTTTTTAATTCTTAAGTTAATCCCCATACATTACATCATTAGTTCTAGATGTAGTGTTCCATGATTCATTGTTTGTGCGTAACACCCAGTGCTCCATGCAGAATGTGCCCTCCTCAATACCCATCACCAGGCTAACCCATCCTCCCACCCCCCTCCCCTCTAGAACCCTCAGTTTGTTTTTCAGAGTCCATCGTCTCTCACGGTTCGTCTACCCCTCCGATTTCCTCTGCTTCATTCTTCCCCTCCCGCTACCTTCGTCTTCTTTTTTTTTTCTTAACATATATTGCATTATTTGTTTCAGAGGTACAGATCTGAGATTCAACAGTCTTGCACAATTCACAGCGCTTACCAGAGCACATACCCTCCAGTTCATAATCTTTTTAAAAACACCTATTTTGCCTGTAAATTATTTTTCCCTTTTAATTTTGTGTTCTGTTTACTTGTATATCTTCCTGCTTCTTACTGATCTTATGATGGGATTTTTTTTATTATGTTAATCACCATACATTACATCATTAGTTTTTGATGTAGTGTTCCATGATTCATTGTTTTGATGGGATTTTTTAAAAATCATCTTTTGATTTTGTTATTCATATTTATTGCTTTTGTCCCCACTCCCCCAGCACCTCACACCATTGATTTTTGCCATATCTTTATTATTTCCTTCCTGCTTATTTCTTTGGGGTTTTGCACTGAACACTTAGCTCATTTGATTTCAATATTTCTTATTTGTTAAATAAATGTATATAACACTACAAATCCCCTTTAACTACTACCTTATGTACACTTTGACACATGGTACTTTCATTATATTTTGTAATTTCCTTTATTATAATCTCTTTATTCTAATATTTAGTAGTATTTTTTACATCTCCAGATTTTTAGGAGTTTGAAACTATTCTTTTATTTATTTTTTATTTCTTTAAAAGATTTTATTTTTGACAGAGAGCGAGAGAACACAAGCAAGGGAAGCAGCAGGTGGAGGGAAAGGGAGAAGCAGCCTCCCCACTCAGCAGGGAGTCTGATGAGGGGCTCCATCCCAGGACCGCGGGACCACGACCTGAGCTGAAAGCAGACGCTTAACTGTCTGAGCCACCCAGGTGCCCTGAAACTATTCTTAAAAAAAAAAAAAAATTATTTATTTATTTTAGAGAGAAAGAGGGAGCAAGTGGGGGAAGGAGCAGAGGAAGAAAGAGAAAAGCAGATTCCCAGTGGAGCAGAGCCTGACCACGATGCTGGCCCAATCCCAGGACCCTGAGATCATGACCTGAGCCAAAATCAAGAGACCACGCTTAACCTACTGAGCCACCCAGGGGCCCCTTGAAGCTATTCTTTTGTTAATGATTTCCAAATTTATTGTATTGTGATAGAGAACATGGGCTGTATGATGTTGATTTTTTAAAATTTACTGAGGTGCATGACTAGTAGGTGACTGATCTTTGGAGTCTCCCATATATTCTTGAAAAAGATGTATATTCTTTATTTGTTAAGTACAAAGCTTTTTATTAGATTGAGCTCACTAATTGAGTCATTCATTTGACTTCCACTGCATATAAAGTCTTCTTTGTCCCTTATGATGTTTTCCACCTGAAAGTCTATTTTGGGTGATATTAAAATTGCTACTCTGGAGGTTTTTTGGTTCATATTTACCCTGTATCTCTTTTTCCATCTCTTAATATTCAAAGAATGATTCCCTGGGCACTTTCCTGGCCAGTACTGTACAATAGCACAGCAAGCATCAGGATGCCCTTGAGCTAAGTTCAGCCCCTCAGCTCGAAGGAGGGGAGCCTCAGCTGTCTCTGACCCTGCCCGGCACCCTGCTCATTTTTTTACTTTCCTCTCCCACATCTGTCTTGTTCATTTTCATATTCCTATCTTGTAGCACACTGCCTGACATCTGGTAGGCACACAGTAAATATTTGTTCAGTGAATGGAGCATACAGCCTTGTTAGGAAAATAAGACACCCTGAAGAATAGTTAGAATTTATGGAGCACTGACTACATGCTAAACCTTCTCCTCACGTATTACCTCTCTGATCTTAACTCCTACCTTGCTCCTCTCTCGTACCCTACCCTAGCTGCACCTAGTGTTACTGTTGTTCTGTGAACACATCGACCTCATTGCTGCTTCAGGATCTTTACACCTGCTCTCCCCAGATGTTTGCACAGCTCACTCCTTTGCATCATTCAGATCCCTGCTCAAATGTCACCTCTTCAGACATCCTTCCCGAGTCACCCCATCTAAAATACTACTCCATACCTCTCCTAATCTAATCACTCTCTATGGTCTTTTCTTAAAATAGCAATTATCACTAAAATGATTTGTTTGGCTACATGTTTACTGTCTGTCACCCACCAGAACGTAAGTACTTTGAGGACAAGGAGTTTGTCTTGTACACCACCATACCCTCCTCTACAGTAAGTGCCTGGTAAATAGTAGACACCAGTAAATTTTTGTTGGATGAGAAAATTTTCCTTAAATGCTCAGGGAAATAACATTTTCAACAAGTGTGATTATACCTACTTTTATAGAGGAAGTAATTAAAGCCGAGAAAGGTTCAGTAGCTTGCCCAGGGGCACACAGCAATGGAGCCAGGATTTGAACACGAGCTCATTTGACTCCAAAGCCCATCCCTAATCTCTACCTCTGTGCTACTGTCTGCAAATGAAGTAGAATGTAAACACACAGGACACTACGAAATCAAGGGCCAGAAGGGTGGCTTGTGGCTTTTTGGATGAGATCAGCTGGGCTGGAGTGGTTGGTAGGGGAGAGCTGGGCCTCCGGGTGAGACGTGGAATGGTGGAGGGAGGGAGAGAGGGAAGCAGGGCAGGCAAACCCTGGGCCCCGGGCCTGGGCTTGTCCACGTGGCCTTCTCCCTGGCTGAGGAATCAGTTGGGACTTGCTCCTGGGGGGAGCCGTGAGAATGGAGGGCAGGCTGTAGGGGAGGACGGCACAAGCCTGCACTCCTGGGCCTTTGGGTCAAACCCTCCACAAAGAACCCGTGCCCAGGAGTCAGGCCCGGCATTCTAACTAACCCGCGTGGCCTCGGGCAAGTTCAGACCTACTCGCAGCGCCCCTGCCAGGCCAGCCATCTGTGAGCTGGAGAGGGCCGGCCGGGCATCCGGGCTGCAGAGGCGCTTCGGAGCCAGGGCCTCTTTCGTAGACGGGATCGGTGGTACTGTTGAACGAACTGGGAGCCGACCCCGGAGCCAGCTTCCCTGAAGAGCGGGCGGGAAGAGAGAGCCACGGCCGCCAGTGGCCTGGGCTGCCTGCGGAGGCTGTGGAGTTCTCACTTCCTTGCCGATAACAGACGCGCGCGCGCGCGCGCGGGGGGGCGCAGGGGGCGCGCGCGCGGGGGCGCAGGGGGCCCGGCGGGGGAGGAGGCTCCGTGGGCAGCAGCGCTCCCCACACGGGGGTCACCGTGCGTGGGCGGCACAGGGCGGAGGGCAGGAAGCGTGGGGACAGTTCAAAGGCAGCAGCTGGGTGCAGCTTGTCAGAAGGGCCCGGGAAGTGAAAGTCCACCAGTCAAGGGAAAGGGGAAGAGAAAACAGCAGAGAGGGGAGGTGGCAACAGCCACTGCGGGCAAGGGAAAGGCAGGTGTTGTGGGAGCTTCGGCGGGGCACCTTTTCCTGGAGGAGGGGACGGCAAGGCTGAGTCTTGGAACCAGCGTCGTGCATCCTTCATACAGCCTGTTCCCGAGGAGCAGATGCCGGGTAAGGGCTGTTCAAACGCGCACAGCATCCTTCTTCTTCAAATTCCTCATTTCCACCCCTGAAAAGGTGGCAGTTGATTATCCTTGAACCCTTTAAAAGAAAAGAGTAACTGCAATTTTCATCCAAGGTAAAGTTAATTACTTTCCTCAAGGCTGTCTTCCGAGAAAAATGCTCTAAAAATAAGAAAAGATTTTGGTGATGTTAGGATAAGATGTTTTCCCCCTCAGAGTTGAAAGCTCAAACCCTTTGCACAAATATTCATTATCAGATTCTTTTATCACTAAAAGGATGCCAACTCGACCTTTTAAAGAAACGTTTTGTTTTTGCCTTTGATGAAATTGTTATTTCCAGCACGCTCCTCCCTGCAATGTTCCCTCTTGTGCCTGTGACACCGAGTGAGACAGATGCCACATTCACTTGTTTGGACCACAAACTGTGTAGTTTTAAGGCTGATTAGGAGTCTACTAGGGGAACAGAAAGGCTGGATAAATTCTAGGTGGTTCAATTAATGTTCGTCGCCATCCAGTTCCTCACCCGAAATAAAGCATGGCACCCAGCAGGCTCACTCTGCATGTTTCCCGAACGAAGGCAGGTTGGAAAAAAGAAAGCAGAGCTTAGCATTGAAAAGCACTGGAAGTAGGTGGCATTGCCAGTGTGGACTGCCTCCTAAATCAGTTAGTGTTCCTTCCCATCCCCCTCCTCAGGAAACTGTGCATTTGAGGCCCTAGAGGTCTGGACTCTTGGGTCCAGGGTCTTGCCTCTAGAACTCTGGTCCAGAGACCAGCTGTATCACCTCCTCTAGGAGCCTGTTAGAGATGTGGATGCTCCACTCCTACCTTGGAGTCACTGAATCAGAATCTGCACGATCATGTTAAAGATCATGTTCAAGTGGAAGAAACGCTGTTTGATGGTACCTGGGCCACTTCCTTTCAGAGGCACCTGGTCAGGAGGCCCTTCAGGGTCTTGGCTTCAGCTCTGGGCTGCAGGACAGCTCCACACTGCACTCTGTACGGAGGGCTGGAGGCCGCAGAGGGTTCGGATTCCAGCTCTCCTATTTTTTTTTTTAAAGATTTTATTTATTTATTTATTTGAGAGAGAGAGAGAGAGAGAGAGAGAGAGAGAAACAGCATGAGAGGGGATAGGGTCAGAGGGAGAAGCAGGCTCTCCGCCGAGCCGGGAGTCCGATGTGGGACTCGATCCCAGGACCCTGGGATCATGACCTGAGCTGAAGGCAGTCGCTTAACCAACTGAGCCACCCAGGCGCCCTCCAGCTCTCCTATTAAAGGAACTTCATTACATGGGCAAGTGACTTAAAAAGTAAAAAAAAAAAAAAAGAAAAAGAAAAAGAAATCAGTCTTACAGAAAACTTATAATAGTACAAAAACTTCTGCATATCCTTTACCCTGATTCACCAATTGTTAACATTTTTCTCTCTACTTATATATTATTTCAGAACTAATGGAGGGCTAGTTCTACACATAGGTCTGCCTGTCCCCTTAATACTTCAGTGAGGACTTACTAAGAATAAGGACATTCTCTTATGTACTGAAACACCAGGGCCAGATTCAGGAGGAGGCAAACAACATCTGATCAGTGGCCCTGAGAGGGCTTCTTAGGAGCCTTGCTCACCACACCCGAATGCTGGCCCTGCACACTATACTTGCCCAAATCAGGAAACCTACATGGATTCAATACTATTATCTAGTCTACTGTTCATATTCCAGTTGTGTCAGTTGTCCCAATAATGTCCCAATTTTTCCATACCCAACTCAAGATCATGCACAGCATTTCATTGTCATGTCTATTGGGTCTCCTTCGGTCTGGAAGAGTTCTTCAGTCTGTTTTCCATGACATTGACATTTTTGAAAACTACGGACCAATTATTTTATAGAATGTTCTTCAATATGGCAACAAGTTATTTTTAATCTCTTGATAGTTCAGTTTTACCACCTATAGATTGAGAATAGTTCCTGCTTCATGTTGAATTGAATAAATTCAGACATCTTATAGACTTGACATATGACAGGTGTACGTGGATTTAAAAAGTTAGCTAATACCGATTAGGTTCTTGTCAGTACCACGTTAAGTGCTTTACAGGCATGATCTCACTGGATCCTCCCTACAACTCAGTGACACAGGCTTTATTTTTGTCCCTGTTTCACAGGTGAAGAAACTGAGACTTAGAATGATTTGTCCACTGTCTAAAAGCTAGTAAGGAGTGGGGCGCCTGAGTGGCTCAGTCGTTAAGCGTCTGCCTTCGGCTCGGGTCATGATCCCAGCGTCCTGGGATCGAGCCCCATATCGGGCTCCCTGCTCATCAGGAAGCCTGCTTCTCCCTCTCCCACTCCCCCTGCTTGTGTTCCCTCTCTCGCTGTGTCTCTCTCTGTCAAATAAATAAATAACATCTTAAAAAAAAAAAAAAAGCTAGTAAGGAGTAAAATGGGGACCTGAACCAAGTCAGCCTGCCTCCAAGGACTATTTGCTTAGTAACCTTGCTAGTGATGCTTACCTAAAATGTTAAGTTTTGGTTGTTTATTTGTTTTTAAATATTTATTTATTTATTTTAGAAAGAGAGAGAAAACACAAGCAGGGAGGGGCAGAGGGAGAGGGAGAGAATCTCAAGCAGATTCCCCGCTGAATGTGGAGCCTGACTCAGTGCTCAATCTCAGGATCCTGAGATCATGACCTGAGCTGAAATCAAGAGTTGGACGTTTAACCGACTGAGCCACCCAGGTGCCCCAAAATGTAAGTTTTTAAGATAAAATTTATATAACATAAAATTTACCATTTTATTCATTTTATTTTCCCCCAACTTTATTGAGATATAATTGACATACATTGTGTAAGTTTAAGGTATACAACGTGATGATTTGGTACAAGTATACATTGTGAAGTGAGTACCATTATAAGGTTAGTGACACATCATTCACCTCACATAATGACAATTTTTTTTAGGTGGTGGGAATATTTAAGATCTCTCTTAGCAGCTTTCAAGTATATAATACAGTCTTGTTAACTAAAGTCACCATGCTACATGTTAGGTCCCTAGAACTTACTCATCTTATAACTGGATGTTGGTACCCTTGGACCAACATTTCCTCATGTCTCCCCCAGCCCCTGGTAACCACCATTTGACTCTCTGTTTCTATGAATTTTAACCATTTTATTTATTTGTTTGTTTATTTATTAATTTTTATTGAAGTATAGTTGACACACGTTACATTAGTTTCAGGTGCACATGTTTTAACTATTTTAAAGTGTACAACTCAGTCTCTTTTAATATATTCCCAGTGTTGTACAACCATCAGCACTAATTCCAGAACATTTCCATTACCTCAAAAAGAAACCCGTGTCTTTCAGTTCCCCTCCTCCTATCCCCGGACAACCACTAATCTGCTAATCTTCTTTCTGTTTCTATGGATTTGCATATACACACAATGGAATACTACTGAACAATAAAAAGGAGCTAACTACTGATATACACAGGAACATTCTGGATCTCAAAAACATCACGCGGAGTGAAAGAATCCAGATGCAAAAAATTACGTGTTGTAAGATTCCATTTATATGGAATTTTGGAAAAACCAAAACCTTAAAAACAGGAAGCATGGCAGTGGTTGCCTGGGGCCAGGAATATGGGGGTGGGGATTGACTTGACTGCAAAGGGGCAGAAGGCAGTTTTTTGGAGCGAAGGCAGTGTTCTAAACTGGATTGTGTGATGTATACCTTTACCCAAATTCATCCAACTCTCTATTTTAAAAAGTTTATAAATGTAAATTATACCTCAGTAAAACTGTAAAAACCCAAACATATCTGTCCTCCACACTTATCAGCATATCTTCCTTCAGAGTCTGGCTCCAGATCTCTTTCCAGCCTCACCTCTCACCTCTTACCTCTCTCTATGCATTCAGTCAACAAACATTCTCTGACACTTGCTGTGTGGAAAGCCCTCAAGAGAACCTCTGTCCTCAGGGAACTCACAGCCTAGTCAGAGCAGAAAGATAGGGCACCCAATCCTGATAAACATGAGGGATCCTAGAGGATCACTGAGTCTTTTTTTTTTTTTTTTTTTAGCTTATATATTTTTTTAAAGTAATCTCTACACCCATCGTGGGACTCAAACTCATGACCCCGAGATCAAGAGTCCCACGCTCTTCCGACTGAGCCAGCCAGGCGCCCTTGATTATGGATAGAGTCTTAAAGGAGAGGGACGAGCATATACATTCCAGTCACTTTGAATTTCAAGTTTGAATCAAGTTTCAGTTTAATTTTTTGAAGAGGTAATGCATTTACAGGGTTCAAGAATAAAAGAAATTATACAGTGAAAAATTTCCTCCCATCCAGTTCCCACTCTACCCTATACAACCATTGTTGTTATAAACACATATTATTTTTCCTTCTTTTTAACAGAAAAGATAGCATAATATACACATTGTTTTGGACTTCATATTGTCATTTGGCAGTAAACCTTTGAGATCTTTCCATAAGGGTACAGTGAAAATCACCACTTTAATCATAGCTATATAGTATTTCATTGTATGGATGTGCCATAATTTATTTTATCCAGTCTCCTTTGGGTAAACATTTGAGTTTTTCCAACAGCCTGTTATGGCAAACAATGTTATAATGTGTACCCTCTTATAAGTGGTATATTGTGTGTTGTTTTGTTTGTATATGGCAAGTATATCCATGGCTATATATTGAATTCTTTTTTCAACCATTCCACAAACACACCAACCACTTTCATATCCGTAGGCTGTTTTCTCTGCCTTGAAAGTCTTCACTCAGTCCTTTTCTACTGGCAAACTCCTACTTTACCTCAAAGTCCAGTTCAAATGTCACTTTCTTGTGAAGGCTTCTGAACTCCCGCAGGCAAGATTAGGTTGCTCCTTCTCTTTTTTTCTCACAGTATTCCATGTCCACATCATCAGAATGATCTATTAATACTTCATTCTTGCCCCACTAGACTGGGAGCTACTCAAGGGCATGGACTACAGTAAATTTATCTCTGAATCCCTTAGTAATTTGTACCTGGTAAGTATTGAATAAAATGCGCATTGCATGAATGGTTAGGGCTGACAGAGGGGTTTGTACTGCTCCTGTCCCTTGCTTTCAGCTGCCTCTTGGTCTCTGTTACTACTTCGAGGACTGTGGCCAGACAAAGGTGTGCTGTGATTTCCCTTCCTCTCCCACCTAATTCCTTCCTTCCTGCCTCCACCCCTTCCCTACCCTTGGGATTCTGTCCACAGCGGCCTTTGTGGCCCTTGCTGGATCTGGCATGGATAGCAGTTATTATAGTTTTCAGTACATTAAAATAAATAAATAAAATGGAGGATTGGCTCTATGCATCTGCTCTTTTCTTCATCAAGTCTTTGGCCTCCTATAAAGCTGAAAGAACACATCACTTGAGAGTCAAATGCACATCAATCACCCTCAAACCTAATTTCCTGCACTTTAAGTCAAAGGAGATGACAGAGTTTACTATAGTGCTTTAGGAATGTGGGAAATGCTTATAGTGTTTAGGTTAATCAATGTTAAATGATTTTCAAGGGCAACTTAGATTCTTTTTTAAAAACATTGGGTTAACTCTGAAATGTCATGATGCTAACTCACGCCTGGAGCTGTCAATTGCTAGGTCACTTCCGTATTAAAAATTTTTCTATTTCTTCCTTGCTGGGCAGGGCTGGAGGTGGGAGCTCTCTGTCCCCACCTCTGGAATGAAAAGGCAAAAGCTCTATATTCTCCTTACCCTGGAGAAGCTCCAAGTCAGGGAGGTGAGCCATCAAAGAAAACAAAAGGGAAAGAAAGCTTTCAAGCCTTTGCCTGCCCAGCTCAGAGATGGATATAGGATTGAGATGTTTCACCTGAAGAAGTCTCAGGAAAGGTGGTAGCTTAGGTCGCTTGGAGTGCTTTGGGACTGTGGTCTTCAAAATTTCTTGCTTGCATGTCTCTTAAAAGAAATTTGAGAAACCATGTTTTTTCTTGTACTTTTAAAGGTCATATCTCAAATGTTTCATCTTAAGTTTAAATAATGGCAAAGTTTGTTATTTCTGGCATAATAAGTATTGGCATTTTAAAATAAGATTGTTACATCATTCTGTAAGTGTATCCAAGGGAATCTAAATATCATAATGTACCTATCATCCATTTAAAAAATACATGAACAAGCTTTTCTTAAAAAGAAATTCTACATCACTCTTTTTCTCCTTATCTTGTATTTCCATTCCACTTGCCCCTAAACATTATAATAGGAGAGTTTAGGCTGGAAAGTCTTTTATTGATCACCCTATCATATTTCCCTAAAAATTAAAAAAAAATCTTTGAGTCACTAAGTTTAAAACATTCATCTTGACTGTATTATTAATATAATTTTGAGGGGCACCTGGGTGGCTCAGTTGGTTAATTGTCTGCCTTTGGTTCAAGTCATGATCTCAGGGTCCTGGGATCGGGCCCTGAGTAGGGCTCCGGCCCTGAGTAGGGCTCCTTGCTCAGGGGGGAGTCTGCTTCTCCCTCTGCCTCTGGTCCCCCATTGTGCTCACTCTTTCTCTGTCTCTCTCTAAAAAATAAAATCTTTAAAAAATGCTATTTTGAATACCTACTTGGTATGAACAACATAAAATATAAGTTTGGATGAACTATTAAAATTAAAATTTAGAATATTTTTTGCTGGAATAAGATACAGTTCAGATCAACTCTATCTCTAGTTTTCATTGTTTATGGATAGAAGCATGAAACACCTTGTTCATTTATTCAACAAATATTTATCAAGCACCTCCTATTTGTCAATAGTAACTCTAGTCACTTGGGATATATTAGTAAATATTATGGGACAAATCCATGCCCTCATGGACCTTACATTCTAGTGGGGGTAATAGATAATAGGCAATAAACATAAATATAAGTAAATAATACAGCATATTAGAAGAGCTATGAGGAAAGAGCAGGGTAAGAGGGATCTGGGGTGTAGCATAGGGTTCAAAATGAGTTGTGATTTTATTTATTTATTTATTTTTTAAAAGATTTTATTTATTTATTCATGAGAGACAGAGAGAGAGGCAGAGGCAGAGGGAGAAGCAGGGTCCCTGCAGAGCAGGGAGCCTGATGCGGGACTCGATCCCAGGACCCTGGGAACATGACCTGAGCCGAAGGCAGACGCTTAACGGATTGAACCACCCAGGCGTCCCGAGTTGTGATTTTAAAAAGGTTAGGGTCAGCCTCATTGAGAAGATGACATTTGGCTAAAGATGGTTAGGGAGTTAGCACTGCAGATATCTGGGTGAAATATGTGCCAGGCAGACGGAAGAGCCAATGCAAAGGCCCTAACTCAGGAATGTGGCTGGTATTTTCTAGGATCAATAAAGGACGTTAGTAAGGCTGCAGCAGATGCATCCAGGAGAATAACAGGAGATGAGATTAGAAAGGTAATGATGGGGTGGGGTGGTGGTCCAGATCTTATAGAACCCTGTAGACTACTGTAAGGACAAAGACTTTTACACTGAGTGAAATGAGGAGCCATTGTAAGGATTTAAGCAGAGGAGTGACATGATTTGACTTATGTTTTAGGAGGATCACTCTGGTTATTATGTAGAGAACAGACTCTAAGGGGTAAGACTGAAAGCAGGGAGAGCTTTTAGAAGGCTAATCCAAACATGAGATGGTGGTGGCTCAGACCAGGAGATAGCAGTGGAGATGGTAAGGGATACTCTGAATTCGGACTAGACATGAGATATAAAAGAAAGAGGGAGGTCCAGCATGACTCTAGGGTTTTTGATCTGTAAATTTGCAGGATGGACTTGTCATCAACTGAGATAGGAAAATCGGTGGGTTGAACAGGTTTGAGGGAGAGTATTTTTTTTTCAGTTTGTGGCATAAGTTTGAGATGTATAGTAGACTGCTGGGTATCAGAATCTGGAGTTCAGATGAGATGTCTGGGCTGAATATATAAATTTGGAAATGTCATCATATATGATGATATCATATATCTCTGATGGTACTGAAAGTTAGGAGACTTAATGAGATCACCAATGAAATGAGTATAGATATAAAAGAGAAGAATCCAAGCAATGAGCCCTAGGTCATTGTCATTCCCTAGGTCTGGGAAAAGAGAATCAACAAAGAAGAAATAAGACAGGGAAAGAGGGACCAGTGATGAAGGAGGAAAATTGAGATTATATGGTTTAAAAAAAAAAAAAAAAGGTGAATCAAGTGATTAGCTGTGTTAGCTGTTACAGACAGGTCAATTAAGATGAGAATTGTGAATAGATCATTGGACTTAGGCAATATGAAGTTCATTGTTGACCTTGAATAGTTCTGATAGAGCGGTAAGGATGGAAAGCATGAATGAAGTTGCTTTAAGAGAGGGTGGGACCTGCTCAGCGGGATACCTAAAATATGCCACATATGTAACCTTGTGTGCATTGTTATGATTCTATTACATATGTATATGGTCCTATCATAGGCATTGTATTTGGCATGTTTTTGAACTTTGTATAAATTGTATCATATGGCATGTATTCTGCTACAGAGGGGGGAGAACTAGAGACAGAAAGTATAGAAAACTCTTTTAGAAGTTTTGTTGGAATTGAAGTAGAGAAATGGGGCAGTAGCTGACAGTGGAAATGGGTCAAAGAGATTTTGTATGATTGGAGAAATAACAGTTGCTTATAAGCTGAGGGGAATGACCCAGGATAGAGGGAAGCACTGATAAGATTAGGCAAGCCAAGATTGGGATTTGTTACCTTAGCAGAGGGACTGACTTTGGCTAGGAGCATGGAAAATTCAACTACATAATGGAGGGTAAGGTGGAGAAGAGGTTATAGATGTTGGCATATGGGTATGGGTAGATGAGATCATGGGATTCTGTGGAGATTTTTTTCTCATTGCTTCAATTTTCTCAATGAAAAAGGAAGCAAGGTGGTTAACTGAGAAATGAGGATGAAAGGGAAGGAGGTGTAGGTGAGAGGACAGAGAGGTATGAAATCCAGAAGAACAGAAGAGGGAACTGGGATTCTGGAGCAGCACTAATGGCCCATTGGAGGTTAAGAGTGATGAAATTAAAGTGAAACTCACTAGCGTGATTGTGTTTTTCTTTAACCACTTTCAGATGCAGGGGTGCTGGTGCGGAGTAGGTGAGCTGGCTTGATCAGGATTGTGGTTTTGCCGAGCACACAGAGCAACGGGGAAGAAAGTACTGGGGTTGAGGGTGTGTGCAAGGGAGTGATGCAGTGATTGGCCAGGGGTTTAAGCTGGGTAAGGATGGGTGAGAGTGGATATGTACTTTGAACAATCGCTGCAACAAAATTTGGAAATATGAGATGGTGTTCAGAGTATAAGATGTTTGAAATCATGATTATGATGAAGTTGCCAAGTTTGATAAGGCTTCCTTCTGTGATTATGCCCATGGGAGTGAGTGGCTGAGTTAGGGTAGGACAAAATCCCTGGAGGAGAAGTCAAAGAACCAAGAGGTCAGGGTATTGGGAAGATCACCCACATGTACATTAAAAGCACCTAGGATTAAGACAGAAGTGGTATTGGAGTGACTGACAGGAGCAAATGGTGAAAATATGAAGAGAAATGGAAGTGACGATGAGGGGTTCTGGATAACAAGATTTAAAGCTGCAGATTAGTAGGGGGAGAAGGCGATGGTCTATTGAGGAGCAAGGAGGACACCTACCCCACTTCCAGGTACAGTCTGAGAGGCTTGTGGTCAAAAACACAGTTGCCACTACTTGGGAGGGTGCAGGGGACGCACTGTTCCAGGGGGAAAGTCAGGTTTCCTTTAAGCAAGAAAGTGAAGACAACCTGAAGAGAAATTCTGAGGAGGTTGGGGTTGCATGGATTATTATTTGCATAAATATATAGATGGTGTAGTGGACTCTGATGTGGCCCCACACGATCCCTGCCTCCTGGCATTCGTGCCCTTGTGTGGTCTCCTTCCTTTGAGTGAGGGTGGGACTTGTGATTTGCTTCTGGCCAATTGAGTATGGCAAAGGTGACAGGATGTATGTGATTATGCATACATGATTGTGTTACATAAGGTTGTTACCAGTGTCTTACATGGAGACTCTCCCCCTTGCTGGCTTTGAAGAAGCAAGCTGCCGTATTGTAAGTAAGCTTCCACTCCCTATGGAGAGGGCCACATGACAAAGAACTGAAGGGACCTCCAGCTGACAGTGAGCAAGGAACTAAGGCCTTCAGTTCTGCAGCCAGCAGGTAACTGAATGCCGCCAAGAACAGTTTGGAAGTGCATCCTTTCCCAGGCAAACTTCATTCTGTGATCTTGCAGAGGACCCAACTAAATTTGTGGTTAAATTATTATACAGTAATAAATAACTAACACAGATGGCAATGGAAGAGGTTTAGTTACAGCGATGTTACTGTTGGCTCCACACACACCCAATGTGGAGCCCAAGGTGGGGCTTCAACTCATGATTCTGAGATCAAGACCTAAGCTGAGATCAAGAGTTGGATGCTCAACCAACTGAGCCACCCAGATGTCCCTATAGCAATGTTACTTTTAACTCCTTTTGAGGTATACTGCCTAGAAACCACATGTTGATCTATTACCAAATCACCTAGTTAGACCTTCCTTCAATTTTGTTGACAGGAAAGAACTGGAAACCACCTGACTTGCAAAAGAATTTATAACCCATTCATTCAGATCATTCACTTTCTCATCACAGACACCAATTTCTGAATTGTCTCTTTGAATTTCCCTGGAGGTTTTTACATTTTGGGTTGGGTGCCTGGGTGACTCAGTCAGTTGAGTGTTGGACTCTTGATTTCAGCTCAGGTCATGATCTCAGGGTTGTGGGTTCGAGCCCCGCATTGGACTCCACTCTCAGCATGGAGTCCGCTTGGGGTTCTCTTGCCTTCTTCCTCTGCTCCTCCCCGCCCTCATTCTCTCTCTCTTAAAAAAAAAAAAATACGTCTTGAGTTGATGCACCTTAAGTAATGGGTGAGAGTTTTACTTTGTTCTGTCAGGTGGGAGGGCAGTTTTGGAAGAGGACGCTCTGTCCTCAGGTGATTTCTCAAGCTGAACAATTTTATTAAATAGTACATATAGCAATGGAAGTTCTGTAAATGAATTACCTTAAAACTAGTCTTGGAAAGTCTTCCTGAACCCCAGGAGTAATTACCAGTGAAGATGACACTTGTGGAGGCTTTCTAGTAGAAGAGGTAAGAGCACAGGATGTGATGGTGGGGAAGACAGCATGGGAGTAGGAGGTAGGACACTGTGTGTGAAAGGTAGGAGGGTGACCAGACTTAAGAAATGATTTTAGAACTTCCCAGTAATTAGTTTTCATGCGATCCCCCCAATGGAAGTATTTTCTAGGTGGTAGCAAAAAATAAAATAAAAATTTAAAAATATATAATTAGTACGTGTTTTCTGAAACTTTTTAAATATTAAAGAAATGCATGCATCTTGGAAAACTTTCAAATAAAGTATTAATTCAAAAGCAGAGTTTACCAACCTAGTTAACAGGTGTGTTGTAGGTCCTTGAAGGTCCCTTCCAACTCTGAGGTTCCACCTAAATCTCTTCCACTCACTTTTCGTAACACCTGACCAGACTCTTAAATGTGTGATTCCTTGACTCTCCTGTGCATCTCTTAAGCCCAAAAGGGATTTGGCAAGTTTAAACACCTTTGGATCTAGTGATCCAGGGCGGGTGGAAAGGGAAGGTGCGGCCATTGCCAGTTTCTTCCCAAAGTAAACCGCTACAACCACCTTCACCCCGGAGCTGGCTGTCCAAGCCTAATTTTTGTGCCCGCAGGTCCTCAAAACACAAGGGCCGGCTGATCGCTATTTATAAACACTGGACGCCCACTCTACTCCGAGCTCTCCCGCGCTGCTTGAGTACTTTACTGCAAAGGGATGCCAATTTTTCTGATGAACTCCCTCCAAGCAGCCTTTGTAGGGCAGCGCCCTCAGTCAGTGCCGGAGCCCACAACCGGGCTCTTGGGCAGCCAACCGACTGGCGCTGCCTCACGGGCGCAGGCGCAGAGCGATCCTCCCGTCACTCCGGGCGGGAGGCGGGGGCAGCCGGGAGAAAGGAAAGCTGCGGGGCGGGGGGGGGGGGGGAAAGGGCCGAACCCTGAAATTACCCGGATGTGGTCTCCGTTCGCGCATGCTCAGTGTCCTTTCGACAAGTTGGCAGCAACAACACGGCCCTGGTCGTCGTCGCCGCTGCGGTAACGGAGCGGCTCGGGTGGCGGAGCCCGCGTTCGCGCCCGCCCGCTCTCCTCGGGAGGCCCTTCCCGCCCTCCCCTTAACTCCACGGCAGCCCAGGGCGGCGGGAGCGGGTGAGGGGGGCCGGGGTCCAGCGAGAGAGGCACCCCGCCGCGGGGCGGCCCGGGAGCTCGAGGCGGCCCGCGCGGGCAGTGGCGCGGCGCCGAGGAGGGGCGGCCTGGCCCGGACGCGGCGGGGCGGGGACCGAGGAGAGCTCCGGGCCGCCGGGGGAGCGACGGGCCCGGCGCCCCCGCGGACGATACGCGGCGGGAGAGCGGACACTCCTCGCCATCGCCCGAACCCAGGTAACGCGCCATGTCCCCTCCCCTTCCCCCGGCCGGGCCCGCGCACCCCGCCCGCGGCTTCCCCGCCCCGGGGCGGGCTCCCGGCGGCGGCGGCGGCGGCGGCAGGGAGCGAGCGGGAGGCCGGCGGGTGCGTCGGGAGAGCGAGCGCGGCTCCCTGACGGGCCCGGCCGGCGGCCCCAACGCAGGGCCGGCGGGGCCGCGGGGCCGCGGGGCCTCGCGTCCCTCGGGCTCCGGGCCCGGTCCTCCGGCCCCGAACTCCCCTTGCGTTGTGTGGCCGAATCAAGTTAAACTCGGACCCGTACTCCTGCTGCGGCTGCCGCTTCTCTTTGTTGTTCTTGAGTAGTTTCACTGTCCGCCCCAGCCGAGCGCGCTGGGTAGGCTGGAGTGTGTCGCTTTAGGTGTAAATGAAAGTTGTAAATGGCCTGCCTTAATTTCTTTTCTCAAGGAAATTTTTGTTTTCTCTTTGTCCTTTACTTTCCCTTCCTGGTTGTGTCATTCCAGTTTTTGTTTCTGGCTTTGATGTGTTTACTCACTTTTTTTGAGTATTGTAGGTGATGGCGGTATGCGGGAAGCATTCTCAGCACCTGACTGACCGCCACCCCCAGCCCCACCCACTCCTAATAAAAAATAAAAGACATGGATTATTTTATTGCTAGGACTACAAGTACTGAGAGTGAAATTGGTGTAGGATGTAGGGCGGTGGCTCCATCACATGCCCCAAACTGGGGTTATAATTTCTCAGGCAAGATTTTCAAAGAAATGGGTGTGTTTGGTTAACTTGAAAGATTTCTTTGCGGGTATGGGGAGGTTTTTAAAAACTCTGTTGATGATAGCTATTTTCCCCCCTGAAAACCCTAGCAAAATTTTTTTTAATGAATATATTTATTTCTGATTATTTTCAGTTTAGTTTCTTAATGCCTTTAATTTTTGCACCATAGTTTAAGGTGAAACTGCGGGTTATTCCGGAATTATAAATACAAGATAATGTGGAATCATTTTAATTAGTCTGAATTAATTTTCTAAAGGCATGTAATCTTGGCTAATTTGTTAACAACCTTTGACTTTTGCCAGAATTAGCATCTTTTTAGTCTCAATAGCAGTTCGATAATGTGGGTTTTAAAAAATAGGTTCAGTATTTTTGTTGGAAGAGACCATGTAGCCTTAGGAGAAAATAAAGAAATGCATACTTTCAAAAACTAATCAGATTTAGAACATTGCATCGGAATAAATTTTATTGTGGATTTCATAAAGTTGCCTTTGCCTTGTTGTACCGAGACTAAATGTATTTCAGTTGAAATACAGCGTAGGAAGTTCTAATGTGTAACTTTTCTTTTTCTGCTAAGGACTTCTTATTTTGTCTTTTGAAAAGTTCTGATATGCTTAATATATGACATTTCAAGTTGTAAATGATATAATTAATATTTTAAAATACGATATTCTCTTAATGTTTCATAAGTTATGATTTTGTTTTCTTAAAAGGGCTTGTTACAGATCAGAGTAATACAGGCAGCCTGAGCATTTACGATTTGCAGTATTTTTAGGTCTAAAGGTGGTAATGAATTATGTAGGTTTAAGTCGTTGGAATTAAAACTAAAAGCCTTTCTAGAGAAAATTGATATAACATTTTGTGAGTCTGTTAATAGAAGTGGCTTTTTCTTTGCTTTCCAGGTTTTTGGGTGAGGTTGCTTTAAAGAGATATTACATCTTAATTTTTTTATTTTTGAGGTGGGAGTGCCTAAGTAGAAGCTTCTCTGTTTAGCTAAGTGCCATCATTGTAAATCTTGAGCTTAGAAAAGAACTGCAAATCAGTTGCAGATTTAATGAAAAAAATTTTTTTAAGATTTTATTTATTTATTTTATTTGAGAGAGAGAACACAGGCAGGGAGAGTGGCAGGCAGAGGGAGAAGCGAGCAGGGACTCGATCCCTGGACCCTGGGATCATGACCTGAGCCGAAGGCAGACGCTTAACTGACTGAGCCACCCAGGCGCCAAGATTTAATGAAAATTTGGGATGAGAAAGTGAATTTGAAATTTTTAGAATACATTTTATATGGATCATTGGCCTTTCTGATGGCTTTGCTACTTGAAGCAATTCTGCTTATACTATGAAGCAGCAAATCATTTCTAAAAATCTGTGTATGCTTCACTTTCCTTAAGCTTAAGCTGTTTCTTTGTGTGTGAATTATTTTTTCTGCATTCCCTTTAGGTCCTCCCCCCCCCCCCCAATTAAAGAGCAAGTATTAAACTAATTTATGCTGCCCAGTCACACTCCAGCTCTCTGGCTTGGAAGCTGTTTTTTTTTCTGATTGAGCTGGTGTTATAGTAACATCATTAGACGCTATTCTAATTGAGCTGTGAATTGCTGAGGCCTCTACTAGAGCAGTTAACCCTACAGGATCTGCCTTGTTCATTATATTTAAAATGCATAATTTGTCTCATCTAAAAGTTTGCCTATTTTGGTGAGTACATTATTTTTCTTACATTTAAACTTATTTCAGTTCTACATTGTCCATCTCTAACTCATGCCTAACTTTTTTTCATTTTTCATTCAGTGATTTTTAGAGTGAATGGGTCTTTAAAATCTTATGTTGGCCATTTCAGTGCTCATTGTACATGTTTTGATTTCCTTTTTTTCTAGAAGATTGTGTATTTAGGCAGAAATTTTTGTTTTGCTTAAGTGATTAAAGGTTGACTCTGAAATGATGCTTAATCATGTGTAAAAAACTAACATGACTAAAACAGTTTCATTGATTTCATTCTTTTCTGCACTAAATGAAAGTTGAAGGACTTGGATCACCATAACACAGACTATATTATAATTTTGTTAAATTATCAAATTTTGGGATTTTTACTCAACAGCTGATGAAGATTTGATTGTTTTAAAAAGACAGTTAACAAATATGTGTAGATATTCATTTGAGCAATTTTCAGTATGATACCGTTTGCATCATAATATGACAAAACATATGCTTGGTAATGAGTCAGATTTAGAATTTTTGGATTTTTTTTCTCATTTTAAAATGTGTAATTTTGGTGATGGGAAATGTGGCTGAATTCCAGTTTCTCAGGAACAAGGTATTTTAGGTTGTGTCACCTTGACATTATTTTGTGGTGTGATTGGCATCCAGGAAAATTTGTTTTAACCATGAGAGTGGATAGAAACTAGGGTAGTGCTTTGTTATGTAAAACTAAGATGATGATAGGCGGTCAGAATCTTATAATTTAAGTCTTGGTTATTTGCTACTGCAAATTATATCATAGGTCAGATAGGTAGATACCAGAGACTGTAAAGATTGTTATAACATCTTAATTTAAAGTTGGTGATAATTGTAAATACATTTAAGCTTGAAGACTATATTATTTACATTTTAAATGAAAATTGTTTGCACTTTGGAGAACTTGTAACTGTGTGGGGTTCATCTTTTTATTGCTTTTTTACTCCCAAGGTTTAGGATAGTGGTTCTCAACCTTGGCTGCATTTTGAAATCTTCTGGGGAGCTTTGAAATATACTGGATCCCACCTCCAGAAATTGTGATTCAGTTGGCCTGGGGTGCAGCAAGATTAGAGTTGGAGGTGGCTTAGCTATTAGGGTCCTCTAACTTTATATTTTGAACTGTTTCACTTCCATCCTTTAATACAATGACGTACGTATGTACTGTGTAAATCATCTCACATCTAACGTAATGGGTCTTTTGAAGGTATTGCCACATTTGTTTTGCTTCAGTGTTTGTCCCTTCATTTGTTCCTCTCTCCTCTCTTTGTTCATTTTCTCACTTCATTTGAAATGTCTGGTAGCAGGTTTTAGGGACTTGTATATCCCGTGATAAGAAGTTGGTATAGCATTACTATTCTAAATAGGAAGTTGATCTTTTTGTTAAAGTACTCTAAAATGCTTATTTGGGCTCCTTTTAGAGACTTAGGACTTTGTTCAGGTGCCAAAATTAGCATCTAAACTCCCAGTGGAATTTGGTCTTCAAGGGGGGGGGTTAATCTGCTTGGAAACCGTAAATTTTCTAGGCACCAGTTAACTGGTCATTTCACTGGTTCCTGAGAGGCAAGTTTGCATTTAGCTTTTGCTGTCAGGAGTTAAGTTATATGCTGTGAGACAGTTGCTCAGCAAGCCCAACTAGTTAGCATTTCTTTTCTTTCTTTTTTTTTTTAAGATTTTATTTATTTGACAGAGAGAGACACAGCGAGAGAGGGAACACAAGCAGGGGGATTGGGAGAGGGAGAAGCAGGCTTCCTGCGGAGCAGGGAGCCCGATATGGGGCTCGATCCTAGGACCCTGGGATCTCGACCTGAGCCGAAGGCAGACGCTTAACGACTGAGCCACCCAGGCGCCCCCCAACTAGTTAGCATTTCTTTAGAAATCATCTAAGGAGGGCATATTCAGTTCTCCATTTACATCACCTGCAGTAGTTCCTAAGTGCTGGTCGAAGAGTAGATGCATCTTCATCTCTGGAAGAGCTTTTTTTAAAATTATTTTTCTCTTCCCACGCTCCATTCCAGCACACACAGATTCAGAATGGGAATTGAGTGGAGGAGGCATGGGAATCTATGATTAAAAAAAAAAAAAGTACTTCTTGACTTTAAAGGCTTTGGATATTTTATCCTTATTGCTTTGCTTTAATATGTGACAGGCTTTATTTCGCAATCATTGATGCACTGGAGTAATTTACTTAAAATCCGTCAAACCCCAATTTGCATGTTTAGAATGCATATCATTTGGTTTTTTGTTTTTTTAAGGACTGCTACTGAATATTGTCTTTTGTAGTAAGGTATGATTTCTTTGTTTTAATGTGGATGAACTCAGATCTTTTTCAAGTCAAAATGTATCTCTAAATGTAAAACTTAAGGATATTTATCAGCAGTATTTGCTAGTGAATGGTAGAGCATATCAATAGATGCTAATCATTGTAATAATTCAATCATCTGATGAAAGAATGACCGGAAGTAGTACTTAATGGAGTAAGATAAACCAGGTATCATTGTACATAAACACACTAGGTACCTCTGTGTCATAGATATGCCTCACTAAAATTAAAGGAAGAATTTTATGTGTATAGATGTTGAAATTAGGCAGCTAGTTAATAGTAAAGAAAAATGACATGACTTCTGTGCAATTAGTTTTTTAATCAGTCGCATATATTCATATTGTAATTTGTTTCACTATCATTTTGGTAATTTGTAAAGTGAAATGTGTAGGTTAGTATAGACTAGATCAGTGCTTTGTAAAACTGACAGCACCTCAAACTCTTAGAGTGCTTTTTAGGTGGGGCCCCACTCTTGATATATAGTTAGTAGTGCTGGACTAACCTGCAGGGATTCTGAAACACCCCTTTTGAAAGAATAAGCTAGATGAATTCATAGTTTTCTTCGTTTCAGAGGTTTTATGACATGTATTTTTTAGTTATCAGTTATTAAAATTCATCTTAATTTTCAGTCTTTTAAAATAGTGTTTCCCAAAGTGTAGTCCACAGACTCCTGGGGTCCCCATGACCCTGTTCTTTTAGGAGGTTCATGAAGTCAAAATGTTTTCTTTTTTTAAAGATTTTATTTATTTGACAGAGAGAGGGACAGCGAGAGAGGGAACACAAGCACGGGGAGTGGGAGAGGGAGAAGCAGGCTTCCCGCCGAGCAGGGAGCCCGATGCGGGGCTCGATCCCAGGACCTTGGGATCATGACCTGAGCCGAAGGCAGACGCTTAACGACTGAGCCACCCAGGCGCCCCTCTTTTTTTTTTTTTTTTTTTTTAAAG
>NC_058416.1:23436080-23507921 GCF_002201575.2 Neomonachus schauinslandi | reverse complement strand
TTTTTTTTTTTTTTTAAAGATTTTATTTATTTATTTGACAGAGACAGTGAGAGAGGGAATACAAGCAGGTGGAGTGGGAGAGGGAGAAGCAGGCTTCCCGCTGAGCAGGGAGCCCGATGTGGGGCTTGATCCCAGGGCCCCGGGATCATGACCTGAGCCGAAGGCAGACGCTTAATAACTGAGCCACCCAGGCGCCCCTAAAATTGTTTTCATAATAAAACATGTTACTTGCTGTTTTTCTGTGTTGACATTTGCACTGATGGTGAAGAAGCAGTGGTGGGTGGTAAACCACTGACACCTTAGCATGAATCAAGGCAGTGGCATCAAACTGTGAATCTTTACTGTGTTCTTCACAGCCAAACACACGTTAAGCATTTGTTTTGTTTTTTGCTTATCAACAGAAGTTTATTTTCTCACAGTTCTGGAGGCTGGAAGACCAAGATCAAAGTGTCAGCAAGGGTTGGTTTCTTCTGAGGTTTATTTCCTTGGCTTGTAGATGGCTCTGTCTTCTACCCTGTCTCTTCACATGGTCTTCTCTCTGTACATGTCTGTGTCCTAATCTCTTCTTATAAGGACACAAATCACATTAGATCAGGACCCACCCTAATGACCTCATTTAACCTTAATTAACCTCTTTAAAGCTCTGTCTCCAAATATAGTCACATTCTGAGGGGTTAGATTAGAGCTTCAACATACAAATTTGGCAGGCGGGGGGTACATTTCAGCCTGTAACACCCTATCAATAACAGTATGAAACTCTGTATGAAATACTCAGAAGAGGCACATCTTATGCTAAGATTCTTTTGATGCCATCACCTCCCAGATCTTTAGCAGCTTGTTCTGTTCCAGCTGCTGCTCTCGTCTTCCTCTTCTGTTTGTGACTACATGGCTTTACCACCTGGAGGTGACCAGTCATTGGGCCTGCTGCACAGTCAGACTGACCAGTCACACCTTGAGTTTCTGGCCTCTCCCCCTCCTCTGGGACCTGGATGAGATGCTGTGTGGTAGGGCATGGGATCTCGTTTCTGGTGCAGCAACCAAAGGGGCCAGATGATGCAATTCAGAAATGCAGAGGGGTTAAGTCCGCATTGAAGCAGACTTTTTTTTTTTTAAGACTTTATTATTTTATTTGTGAGAGAGCACAAACAGGGGGAGCAGCATAGGGAGTGGGAGAAGTGGACTCCCCGCTGAGCAGGGAGCCCTACGAAGGGCTTGATACCAGGACCCTGGGATAATGACCTTAGTGGAAAGCAGATGCTTGACCAACTGAGCCACCCAGGCATCCCAGCAAACTTTTTTTTTTGAGGTATAACTGACATACAATATCTTATTAGTTTCAGGTGTACATCATGGTGATTTGATATTTTTATACATTACAGAATTATCCCCAGAGAAAGTCTAGTTACAAAGTTAATTTTTTTTTTATAGATTTTATTTTATTTATTTGACAGAGAGAGACACAGTGAGAGAGGAAACACAAGCAGGGGGAGTGGGAGAGGGAGAAGCAGGCTTCCTGCCGAGCAGGGAGCCCGATGCGGGGCTCGATCCCAGGACCCTGGGATCATGACCTGAACCAAAGGCAGACGCTTAACGACTGAGCCACCCAGGCGCCCCCAAAGTTAATTTTTAAATAAGATTTTTTAAGGTGAAGCCTGGTACACCAATATGGCACTTACCCAAGACCTGTGGGTGAACAAGAAGTTTATCTCTAAATTTGTCCCTTGTAGTTCATCTTAAAAGTTATAACAGACATTCATTTTGTTTGATTGTATCATTCGCATCTCAGATTTTATAATCATTAATACCTGTGCACATAATCCTTTGTGCTCTTGGGAGTGCTCCTCCAGTTACCCTCAGTTTAAGGAACCCCAATTTTCAGACCTTCCTCTGTTTAGCATCTAGGCTGTAACTTCTGCTATAGGCAGTTGAATTAAGCCTGCACACCTTTTTGTTTTCTGCTTGTAAGCCTATACTTAGAATTTCTTTCTAATGATATTTCACCAAGCCAGGTTTTTTTTTTTCCCCTTGTTAGACGTAAGTACTTATGTCATATTCCCATATTAAGTAGTCTATTGATCATTGATCAAAATACCTATAATTTCTAGAAAATATACTTACATATTTTGTTTTGCCTTTTTTAATGCTGCCGATAATTCAAAAGTAAACAGACATCTGAGAAAAAAAGTCAACATTTTTTAAAGTTTATGAATTCTCATGAGAACCTCTCAGACCAGCGCTCAACTTTTTTTTATTTTAGAGAGTTTATTTATGAGAGAGAGCACACACGCACATATATGTGCATACAGGGAGGAGGAGCAGAGGGAGAGGGAGAGTCCCAAGCAGACTCCTTGCTGAGTACAGAGCCCTAGGTGGGGCTTGATCTCAGTCCTGAGATTGCAACCAGAACCGAAACCAAGAGTTGGACGCGTAACCGACTGTGCCACCCAGGCACCCCCACTTTTAGAGAGTATCTTAATTAGCCTGGTTATCTGGCTTTGTAGTCCATGGAGTTCCTATTAGACCTGTGGTCCGTAATAGGTGATAGCTTATGATTAATAGCAAGGCTAGAGACAAAACACACAATAGGTAGACAGATATAAGTATGAACCTCTGTCCCTTTTGCTGACTTTTTACCTCCCATTACCCCTGTCACCATAGGATGGTTTGTTCTATTATAGAGACTTTAATATCTGTATTTTAGAGACTTTTGAATAGGCTTAACTTTTCTCCTGAGCTCTTCAAACTCAGTGTATTTAAAACTGAATATGTTACTTACCTTTTTAAATCTTGTATTCTTATCATTCAGTTAACTATGAAATAGGTCCTCTTTTTTTTTTTTAAAAGATTTTATTTATTTATATGACAGAGAGAGACAGCGAGAACAGGAACACAAGCAGGGGGAGCAGGAGAGGGAGGAGCAGGCTCCCCGCGGAGCAGGGAGCCCGATGTGGGACTCGATCTCAGGACCCTGGGATCATGACCTGAGCCGAAGGCAGACGCTTAACGACTGAGCCACCCAGGTGCCCGAAATAGGTCCTCTTTTGACTGTCCCTTCTTTTCACCCCTTAAAAAATGTAGTCTGTTCTACTTAAAAATATTGATTCCCCCTTTGTTTCCATTGCCCATGCCCCTAATCTAGAGCCTATCGCTTTTCTGATCACTGTCTCCTAACTAGTTTTGTTTCCCTTTCCAAAGTTATCCTCCATGCTTTCATTATAGTTTCCTTTCTAAGGCAAATCTAATGCCATTGTTCCTTCCTTTTTCCTGTGATGAACCTACTCTAGAAGAACATCTGCACTCTTATCCCTCTGCTTTTCCTGATTTTCCTTCAGCCTGGCAAATTCTTATTCACATGTGGTAGTTATTAGTATTATTTCACCAGTATTCTGATGGCTCTCTGCACTTCTCTGTCTCCCTTCCCCACATTGAAATTAAGCGTGGCTCAGGATATCTCAGTTTCAGCACTATTGACATTTTGGGCTGGCTAAATTTTTGTCATGAGGTGCAATCCTGTGCGTTGCAGGATGTTTAGCAACAGCTCTAGCCTTTACTACTTGATACCAGTAGTTCTCTGCTTCCCACCTTCCCATTCCAGTTGTGACAATCAAAAATGTCTTTAGATATTGCCAAGTCCCCTGAGGGACAGAGTTTTCCTGGTTGAGAACCACTGGCATGGCCATATGACGTTGGCCAATCAAATGTGAGCGGAAGTGATAGACTTTTAAAAGACAGTGCATGAGTTATCCTGTCTTTTCCCCTGCCATTTGAGGACATATGTAGTGATGGAGCCTTTGTTAGCCTAATTCCTGAAAAATGATAGTGAGTAGTGATCCGTTTATCTGAGACAGACATATAGTTTAGCTTATGCAGGAAATCTTTGTTTTAAGCTACTGATATTTTTGGGTTTGCTTGTTGCTGCCATGTAGCATAGCCTAGCCTTATTGCTAAACCATGGTAAGACTTCTTACCTCTGGACTTCCTGTGCTTTCTCATTTATAGTCCCAAATCAGTTTAATAGCTGTCTCTATTCTCATCTCTTACTTAGTGTAGTAATGGGATTGGATCTTCTAGATTAGTGGTTCTCAGTGGAATAAGTACTGTACTTTAAGGGATGTTGTGGAAATTAGAGGAGCATTGGTAGATGGGGGCAAAGGATGCCATCCTATAATGTGAGGGACTGTGAAGAATTATCATGCATCCCATAACACTTTCACATGACCCAGAAATTCATGTAGGAGGTAAACCTATAATTAATTATCTAACTCCATCTTTTTTTTTTTCCCTAAGATTTTATACATTTACTTGACAGAGAAAGAAAAAGTACAAGCAGGGGGAAGGGCAGAGGGAGAGAGAAAAGCAGACTCCCCATTGAGCAGGGAGCCTGATGTGGGGCTCGATCTCAAGACCCTAGGATCATGATCTGAGCTGAAGGCAAACGCCCAACTGACTGAGCCACCCAGGTGCCCCTAACTCTTAATATATATTCATTTTTTCAGGAATTAAGTTTCTCTTAATTCTTTTTCTTAAATTGAAGTTGTTTTGTTTGGAATTTTATAAAGAATTTACTGTTTGGGGAAATCCATGTCACCATCTGCAGTGCCATTGTGCTATTTGAGTTGCCAAAACAACACACCTGTCTTGGAAGGTCTGAATTTGTCATAATTATGCTATCATAATTATGATGATTCTACATGTAAGTGCAAGTATCATGCCTGAGCAAATTTTTTTTTTTTTTTTTTTTTTTTTTTTAAAGTAGGCTCCAATGCAGGGCTTGAATTCATGACCCTGAGATCAAGACCTAAGCTGAGATCAAGATTCGGACACTTAACTGACTGAGCCACCCAGGTGCCCCATGCCTGAGCATTTTTATTGAAATGCACACTTTATTATATATTAATCTTTTTCTCCTTTATGTTACAATTAAGGCATTGTTAAATTAAAAAAAAATATGTGTAAGGATGTTAGAACTTTGTTTCAGGATGGCCAAGAGGAGGTGATATAAGTTATTTGTTACAAAAATGGGATGTTTGTCTGATAGAGTTGAGAACCACTTTCTGATTATGTGCTACTTGTTTTTTGTATCTGGAGTGCTTTGCACATACTAGTAGATACAGTATTTGTTGGTCAATTTATGGTTCCCAGATTGCTCTTATGTACAGTGTTGCATTTGATTACCATAGAGAATTTGTAAAGTTGGCAAGGAGAGCTTGTTCCCATTTTAGAGAGAACTGAAAGACATATTAACTTGCCCTATCACACTGCTAGAGTTTTAATCAGAATTTACAAATTTATTTATACCATTCTAGTACTTTTGTGTATCATTGCATACCACTCTTTTTTTTTTTAAGATTTTATTTGAGAGAGAGAGCACAAACAGGGGGAGTGGGAAGGGCAGAAGGAGAGGGAGAAGCAGACTCGCCACTGAGTGGGGAGCCTGATTCTGAGCTGGATCCCAGGACCCCAAGATCATGACCTGAGCCGAAGTCAGATGCTTGACCTACTGAGCCACCCAGGCCCCCCCTATCATTGCATACCACTCTTAAAATATTATTATCTAGAACTATTTAATGAAGGAAAACATCTATATACCCCCGTTGGTAGTATTTTTTATGCAGGGAACTTTACATTATGTTTTAGGCACTTGTAGTTATAGGAGTAAAACAGGCATAAAATCAAGAACGTGGTGTTTGAGAAAGTGAGGACTTTTTTTTTTTAAGATTTTATTTATTTGACACAGAGCACAAGCAGAGGGAGTGGCAGACAGAGGGAGAGGGAGAAGCAGGCTCCCCACAGAGCAGGGGGAGCCTGATGTGGGACCCAGGACCCCGGGATAATGACCTGAGCAGTAGGCAGTCGCTCAACCAACTGAGCCACCCAGGTACCCAGTGAAGACATTTTTATCAGTTTTCAAAGAAATGTGCAATTAAAACATTAGGCCCCCAAATAGCTTGAGTTTTAGGGATGGTAACATCTGAGTGTGGTGAAATAGTTACATTCAAACACTGTAATTACTTTTTAAATTAGCATAAATCTTTTGGAAAGTAGTATCAGAAATGAATTCAACAACAAAAGTATTTATATTCTTTAAAATTTGTTGCAAACGGGGCACCTGGGTGGCTCAGTCGTTCGTTAAGCGTCTGCCTTCGGCTCAGGTCATGGTCCCAGGGTCCTGGGATCGAGCCCTGCATCGGGCTCCCTGCTCTGTGGGAAGCCTGCTTCTCCCTCTCCCACTCCCCCTGCTTGTGTTCCCTCTCTCGCTGTGTCTCTCTGTCAAATAAATAAATAAAATCTTAAAAAAAAAAAAAATTGTTGCAAGGAAATGCTACAATAAAAAGCTAGTCAATCTGTGTTTGCCTCATATATGTCAGGAACTGCATGGTGCTGGAAATTTCTAAGGTGAGAAAGTTTTGCTGTTTTCTTGAACTTCTAGATTTGTGGCAACAGAGTGTGAGACAAATACATAATCAAGTAACTATAACGTGTTGAGTTGTAATTGGGGTGTGTTTTAAATTTGAGGGAGGGGATAATTAACATACTAGGGAATACACAGTAAACATACCAGGAAAGTCATTCTCCAGGATTGGGGGTGGGGAGAGACCATTAAACTGCATTTTGAAGGGTAACTAGGACTTAACCAGGTGGATAAAATGAGACTGGATGTTTTAGGCAAAAGGAATAGCATGAACATGAATCTGAAAGCACATACAGAAAGGTATTCGTCTGACAATAAAAAGCACTTACATGTCCTAGGAGTTGGGCATATATGATGAATAAGGTAAGTACAATTCCTGTACCATAGATCTTTCAGTCTAGATATTAAAATTGTTACGAGGTTGGCATTCAGAGATTTCAAACTGGTGGTTCTCTTGGGCCAGATGTGAATTGAAGGTGTGTTTTGTTTGGCATACACAGTGGTTTTTCTCTCCCTTTTCCTTCCTCCCTTTCTCCACAAATAAGTTGGTGATACTTAAAAATGAGATTTCAGGGCGCCTGGGTGGCTCAGTTGGTTAAGCGACTGCCTTCAGCTCAGGTCATGATCCTGGAGTCCCAGGATCGAGTCCTGCATCAGGCTCCCTGCTCAGCAGGGAGTCTGCTTCTCCCTCTGACCCTCCCCCCTCTCATGTGCTCTCTCTCTCTCTCATTCTCTCTCTCAAATAAATAAATAAAATCTTTAAAAAAATGAGATTTCGGGCGCCTGGGTGGCTCAGTTGTTTAAGCGACTGCCTTCGGCTCAGGTCATGATCCTGGAGTCCCGGGATCAAGTCCCACATCGGGCTCCCTGCTCGGCGGGGAGCCTGCTTCTCCCTCTGACCCTCCCCCATCTCGTGCTCTCTCTCTCTGTCTCATTCTCTCTCTCAAATAAATAAAATCTTTAAAAAAAAAATGAGATTTCATACACAAATGAGCATTGAAGATCTGGCAGCAGTGGGCTAGCATTTTCATGTGCCATTTCCACTGGAATTAAATAGTGGCTACCTACTTTAGAAGGGTTTGCACTTGTGCTCCTCAGTACTTTTTTTAAACCTGCCACATTTTATTCATTTATATAATTTGCCAGGCTCCTATATGCTTTGAGTTGTGAGCCTTGGGTGAGTGGTTTACTTCTGTCCTTGCCCTTCTAAATTCTTTGACATATTTTAATAGGAGAAAAATAGAAAAATGCATATTGTGTTTTAGGAAAATAACTGTTCAGCTGAAAGAGGAATCAACTTAAAGAATACGGAATTCAAGTATCAGTCAACAAATTTAGACTCTATTTTTTATCTAATTCCTGTTTCCTTAATCATATACTTTGAATTTGGTAATAATACGTGTGATAGTATACTAAGAAAACAAACATCTGGGCTTTCAGAGTGCCTTGTTTTATCTTTGAGAACCCTATAGAAGAATCTGGAATAAGCACTGAAAGAATGTGTAAAAAATAAATCTCCTTTTAAAGTAATCATTTTAGTATTCAGACTATGAACATTTTAGTACTCAGTTTATAGCTTCCTTTTTATTTTTTAAAGTAGGATTCATGCCCAACCTGGGGGCTTGAACTCATAACCCTGAGATCAAGAGTTGCGTGCTCTATCAGCTGAGCCAGCCAGGTGCCCCTGTAAGTTGCTTTTTACTGAACATTATGTGCTAGGCCCTTCATGTAGATGTTCTCCTTTGAGCTCGGTATGCACCTTTTAATCCAGGTTCAGAGAGTTTAATTTAATTTGTCCAACTACTTAGTGTGAGAGCTGGGATTCTAATCCAGATTTCTGACTCCCAACTCCCCCTACCACCCCAGGCAGGTAATCTTGGGTTATTCAGAAAGTGTATCTTCAACATGTATTTCATATGTGTTTACTGAATGTGGGCAAATGCTTACTATTCAGAGGTATAAGAAAACTGCTTCTCTGCATTGGACTTATAATTAGTTGAAAAGGCAGGCATTTATGTAAAATAGATAACAGTAGAGGGGAGCATGAGTTAAATACCAAGTGATTGATAGAAATGCCAGGGAGGCCCAAAACTACAACAGTATCAGGGAGAACAGAAAGGAGGAGACTGCTAGAAATGACTGAGGTAGAGAATCATGTAACTTTGTGAGAGAATGTGAGGGTAGTGAATCAGAGAGTAGGTCAAAGATGATTTACCAAGCTTTCCAGTGCTGGGTAATTGAGTGGAATTAATACTTCACAAATAAAGGTTATCAGAAGGGGAACAGGCTTTGGTAGAGACTGCTGAGTTAGTTGTTGTTTATTTTGTTTTGTTTTTGTAAGCTCTGTGCCCAGGGTGGGGCTTGAACTTACGACCCTGAGATCAAGAGTGGCTTGCTCTGCCAACTGAGCCAGCCAGGCACCCTGGTGGGGGATAGATTTTTAATGATTCAGGTAAATAACGAAAGAAAATAAAAGAATAAGCATGGAATATAATATCATCAACAAACAAAAAATCAGCATATGGTATAGTCTCCATTTCCACTTTATCTCATTTATTCTTAGTCTGATGGCCTTTTCTTATTCCATGTGAGATCTTAAGGTTAGATAAGTTATTTTAGTTTTGTACATATTGGATAGATTCTTCATTAATATTCATTTTCTATATTTTGATTTCTTTTGAAAATAGTTTACCTTACTGCTTTTACAGGTAAAATCTTTTGAGGAAATCAGTGGTCTATTATTTTAATAATAACTTTATTAAGATATAATTCACATACTCTAAAATTCACTCAGTGGTTTTCAGTGTAGTGGCAGAGTTGTGCAACCATCACCCCTATCAATTTTAGAACATTTCATTACCCCCAAAAGAAACTCCATACCCATTAGCAGTCACTTCTTGTTTCCGTTCCTCCTAGCCTCTGGCAACCAGTGATCTACCTTTTCTTTGTATGCATTTGCCTATACTGATATTTCATATAAATGGGATTATAAACATGTGGCCTTTTATGACTGGCTTTTTTTTTTTTTTAAGATTTTTATTTATTTGAGAGAGAGAGAGACAAAGACGGAGCATGGTCATGGGGGAGGAGGCAGGGGGAGGAGGCGGAGGGAGAAGCAGACTCCTGAGCAGGGAGTCCGATGCGGGGCTCGATCCCAGGACCCTGAGATCATGACCTGAGCCAAAGGCAGATGCTTAACCGACTGAGCCACCCAGGTACCCCATTGTGACTGGCTTTTTTCACTTAGCATGTTTTCCAGGTCCATTCATGTTATAGCATGTATCAGTACTTCATTTTTTTTTTATGACTGAATAATATTACATTGGATATACTCATTTATATAGTCATCAGTAAATGGACATTTGTACTGTACTTTTGGGCTCTTATGAATGCTACTGCCATGAACATTTATGTATACTGTTTTTTGTGGACATAAGTTTTCAGTAATCTTGGGTGGAATTGCTAAGAGTGGAATTCCTGGGTCGTATAGTAACTCTGTGTTTAACATTTTGAGGAATTTTCAGACTACTTTTCAAAGTGGCTATACCATTTTGCAGGCCTACCAGCAATGAATGAGGGTTCCATTTCTCTACTTCCTCACCAGTGCTTATTATTGTCTACTCTTTTATTTATTTAACTTAGTGAATGTGAAGTGGTACCTCCTTGTGGTTTTGATTTCCCTAATGACTGATGATGTTTGAGCATCTTTCATATGCTTATTGGCCATTCTTTGGAGAAATGGGTATTAAATCCTTTGCCCATTTAAAAATTTGTATTCATCTTTTCATTGTTGTCAGTGGTCTCTTTAAAAAGATGGGTGTTTTTTTAACTTATAAATGGCATTTTGTAACAGGTGATGGTAAATTTTTCATGTGTATTAGTGGTGGACTTTCAGGTTTAAGAAGTTGTTAATCTAGCATATTTTAAAGCGCTGGTCTTCATTAGCCATCATTTTAAAAAGTCTTGTTAAGATTTAACTTTAGGGTGATTAGTTCTGTCCACAAGACTTGATGGAGCATGCCTCTATAATAACAAGAAAACCTAACTTTAATATTCTTTGGAAGGTCAAAAACAGCAACATTTTAATTTATTTAAAACTCTAAGCACCAAATTTAAATTACGTGCATTGAGTCTTTGACTTAACTGGAGCAATTCTGTCTTTTCCCAAGTAACTGAATCTACTTTGTGAAATGTGTTTTAATGTCTATGTCTCATTTTTTTTTTTTTTTTTAGGTTATCCTGAATACCACATGCCTAATACTTTTCCTTGCAACGTTAGCCATTGTTTTTCACTGCCTCCAAAAGATCAGAATTTCTCCGGAAATTGGAGACATATTTGATTTAAAAGAAATAACTGTAACAAATGGACAATATGTCAATTACAAATACACCAACAAGTAATGATGCCTGTCTGAGCATTGTACATAGTTTGATGTGCCATAGACAAGGTGGAGAGAGTGAAACATTTGCAAAAAGAGCAATTGAAAGTTTGGTAAAGAAGCTGAAGGAGAAAAAAGATGAATTGGATTCTTTAATAACAGCTATAACTACAAATGGAGCTCATCCTAGCAAATGTGTTACCATACAGAGAACATTGGATGGGAGGCTTCAGGTTAGTCTTGTTTGAGAGTTTTTCCATGTCTTTTGTAGTGGCAGATTAAAAAATTCTTGCTTCCTCTTAAGTTACTATTAGATAATTTAATGTTTGCTCCATCTCCTCAGATACTGTACATCCTATACCAATATGCATTATGGGAATCTATGGAAGAATATATTCTTCCACATAATAAAGATATATCTTAAAAGTTTTTTAATGTTCTAAGAAAAAAATTCAATTTGGAAAAAAAAATAAAAAGCAGAAGAAACGCCATACCTTTAGCACTTTGGTATTCATCTTTGTAGCTTTTTCCCTCTTTTTTTGGTATTTTATGTACATTTTAAAAACTGAGTTATACTTGGTCCTTTTATAACTTAGAAATCTGATACTGTATGTTTGATACATATGAAAAAGACTCTAAAAGAGTTCAGGTATATCTTTAAAACTCAAGGAGTTAAAAGCTTATATTTTATAAAATTTTTTAATCTTTCATTTTCACTGATTACATTTTTTATATAGAAGTACATCATGTATCTCCTGTGCTGAATATATATATTTTTAAAGATTTTATTTATTTATTTGACAGAGAGAGACATAGTGAGAGAGGGGACAGAAGCAGGGGGAGTGGGAGAGGGAGAAGCAGGCTTCCCGTGGAGCAAGGAGCC
Source organism: Neomonachus schauinslandi (assembly GCF_002201575.2). Lineage (NCBI taxonomy): Eukaryota > Metazoa > Chordata > Mammalia > Carnivora > Phocidae > Neomonachus > Neomonachus schauinslandi. The sequence goes on along the minus strand of NC_058416.1, from coordinate 23,496,247 downwards.
CGATGCGGGGCTCGATCCCAGGACCCTGGGATCATGACCTGAGCCGAAGGCAGACGCTTAATGACTGAGCCACCCAGGTGCCCCATCCTGTGCTGAATATTTTTAAAGAAACATACAGAAATATTATGTCATTTAGATTTAAAAATTTTATTTCTAGATTTTAGGAATGGTTACTTCAACAAACTCATACTTTTTTTGCATTTTAAAAACCTGAGCACAGGTCTTGAAAAAATACCTTAGTTCATAAATGTTTCTCATTTATGAAATGGGAATTATAATACTGACGTTGTAGGATTGTATGAATTAAATGAGAACATATATAAAGTGCCTTGCTTAATGTGTAATGCATAACTGATGATCAGTAAGTGGTCGTTTGTATTTCCTAGGTGGCCGGTCGGAAAGGATTTCCTCATGTGATCTATGCCCGTCTCTGGAGGTGGCCTGATCTTCACAAAAATGAACTCAAACATGTTAAATATTGTCAGTATGCGTTTGACTTAAAATGTGATAGTGTCTGTGTGAATCCATATCACTATGAACGAGTTGTATCACCTGGAATTGGTAAGTAGACTTTGCTTTTATCCTCAGATGCACAAAGGGAAAAAATCTCAGTAGTGTTTTAATTTTTCTACGTTAAATTATAAATTTGGATATAGCCCAGGACTTCAAAGGATCAGATATTTTTAATGAAATATGAGTATTTAAATTTGAACTTTAGAATAGATTTGTATTTTGATTGCTAAAACTATTTGTACACTATAGTTCATGTTCTGCCCATTTAGAATGTTGTTTTTGAAAAATAAGATGGAAGGCATTATTGAATTGTTTATGTATTGGCAGATAGCATTTATACTACTCTTCTTGAATTGAAATAGTTCACGAAGTTTTGAATCTCTGGGTTAAATTTACATTTTGTAATTTTAAATACAATGGAAAATATTTTCATGGTAATGATTAATGTTTCATTTTCTTTTCCCCTTTAAAAAATTAAGATCTCTCAGGATTAACACTGCAGAGTAATGGTAGGTAATCTGTTTCTTGTAACTTTCTCTGTTTTCTTTTATTCTGTCCCCTCTATTTTTTATTGACCTAAAATTAGTTTGTGTGGGTGCTGGTAACATTTGCAAGAAAAATACTCATTGCTTTGGAAGTGTAGATTTTTGGGGAGCATGCATCAGTACTTAAAACTGGATTTAAATAGGCTGGTGGTACTTTGGATTTCAACTACCATTTATACACTCAAGTGGTCTAAAAAATATGATAGGGGAATATAAAACATAAAGAAAGAGTTTTTTTTGAATTGGTAAAAACTGGCTATTTTGGAAGAAAATCTCAGAGAGCCAGTTTAAATGGGTATAAATACCTGTAATGTTTGGTAATTTGGAGTCATGTATAGCATGTCCTTTAGAAATACCAATATTCTAATTTTTCTTTGTTTCTCCCTAATTTATTTTTAGAAATGATAATTTTAAGTATGATTTAAAACTACATATATTAACATTTTTTTTGGTCTTGTTACATTTTGAGTAAATAAAACAAGTCTACGCTCACTTTCATAGATGATCTAATTCTATTTTAAAAAGGAGTGTGTTGAGTTAGGGAAATGAAATCATTGGGGGGGGGATGTTTTTTAGTGTAATATTTGAGAACAGATATCTGTTAAAACTTAGTTTTGTTACTCAGAACATGTTAATGAACTACAATTTTTATAAGAAGTAATTAATTTGCAGAGCAACTCTGATAAAGAACCACCATTATCTTAGATAGGTATGCAGTTGTTCTGGAGGGAAATTAGTGGGTTGGCACTTCTTGTTGCAGAATCTTAGAGGTAAGTCAGAAATATCATCTGACCTTAAACAAAACTTAGGAAGAGCATGAAAGTCTACTTGTTTTTATTGTCCACTTTCCTTCCATGTCACTGTAATAGAGGAAGACTAGTGCCTTTTGGTACTTGCTAATGGTTAGTGGGTTTCTGAGAATAGTGGGTTGGTAATATGGTAGTGATCTGGGAAGGGTAGCTCTAAGATTGGTTAAATTCCTGCCTCTTTGCTACACAGATACTGATATTATGTTATTTATTTTCTTTGAAAGTAAATACCCTTCAGATCTTTACCATTCTCCATTCCTGATTTTGGAGAATTAAAGTATTCAGCTCAGTAGGGATTAAGGATTGGGGGCCTATAGTGATACTTATACCAGAATCTTCTTAGTGGGAGTGGTTGTGAGGAGATCCAGTTTTGAAGACTCATTACACTCCTCCCTTATCTTAACATGCTGCTGCTGTTATGAGTAGCTGTCTTTGGTCGGATTGTGTGGGTGATAGGCTCTTTTTAGTGGTTCTGAGGTTGTTTTAGCCTTGCAGATCCCTCTAGTGGTGGTTTGTAAAGGCCAGCTTCAGTGGCTTATTCCCTCAGAAAACAACAGGTGTTTTTCACAGCCCCTTCTGGATTTGGACAAAGAAATAATACAAAGCCAGGCAAAGAAAACATTAAGAAAATGGGATAATTCCTTCGCTTTTGAGTTGGAATCTTAGGGTAATCATTTCCAGCCTATCTCATATCTTCTATGAAACGTTCCATGACCACATCAGTCTGCATACTCATTTTAAGAAATATTTAATAAGCATGTATTGCTTGGTACTGTGTTAGGATCTAGGGACGATAGTATAAGTAAGGTGTGTTTTCTCCACTCTAGGTAGCTCAGAGTTTAGTGGAGGAAAGACAAGGTAAATAAGACAGCAACAGTAGCATCAGACAAGTGCTGTGCTCTGCCTGTGGGTAGTGATAAAGAGCACTGACTTAGGGTGAGTCCAGTGGCTTCAGCTTAGTGATGAATGGTGGGGTCCAATTTTCTTAACTGATACATAGTGATGAATGTCCCTTATACATTCCTTTACTCCTCGTAGAACATTTTACAATTACATGTATGATTGCTCTAACAGTACGGTTAAAGCATAGCAGCTAACACTTGCCAAGTACACACTTTGTGTCCAGTACTGAGCTATATGAGTTACAAGTATTGTTTCATCATTCTCATTATACCCCCACATGGAAGGTCGCATTTTCCACACTTGATTAAATGAAGATCGAGATAGACAGCTAGGAGGAGCTGGAGTAATGTGTGCTCAATATTAGATACTTAAACAATAGAAAAATAGAAGAGTGTAAGTTCCATGAGGGCTGAGATTTTTCTTTTGTTTATGAATGTATTCCAGGTGCTAGAACAGTACCTGGAACATAGGTGCTCAATAAATATTTATTCAGTGAATGAATTTGTTCAATGCTAGTCCATGAAGAGAAATACTTAATAGTTTGGTGTCTTTTATTCTGGACTTAAAAAATATATACTATATGTTTTTTAATTTTATTTTTTTGAATAGGCAATACATGGTCCATAAATCAAAATACTATAAAAAGGTATACAGTGAAAAGAAGTGCTCCCACCCCTGCCCCCATTCCCCCCTACCTCAGGTAATCAATTTTATTAGTTTCTGGTGTTTCCTTCCAGGGTTTCTTTATGCAAAAATACATGTGTTATTTCCCTCCTTTCTTACATAAAAAGCATATTGTGCACTTGTTCTGGACCTTGCTTTAAATTACGGTTTGTGATTTTTTAAAACATGCATGTGATCGTAGTGTACAATAGTGTTTTGTAACCTACTTTTTTTCTCTTGGCAAAAATATACTGCAGACATCTATCCTTGATTCCTACAGTTTTAGCTAAGGGACATGTTTTAAGTTATTTGATTGAAGAGACTTATAGTAAGGTAGAAGTCTCAAACTTATCTTTGGGGAAGGTTTAGTCAATATATTAGGCAAGAAAATATTATGAGGCATAGCTCTTTAAAAGTAGAGTTTAGTTGTTATGATTGCACATTAAGCTGAGAAGAGTCAACTGAAAAGCAAAAATGATGAGTATCAAGTTGACTGACCATTTTCTCAAATCAGTAGCTTTCTCCTTATGTACTAGCAATACCAACATCTTGGTAAAAAGATCCTTGTCACGATAATAACAAAAAACCCTAAAATATCCAGGAATTACATAGAGATATCAGAAGCTATATGAAGAAAATTATAGAACTTTGTTGAAGAGTATAATTTTTTTTTTTGAAGAGTATAATTTTTTAAAAAGAAAGATTGGGTAAATACGTAATATCCACTTTGTCCCAAATGATTTTTTCTTTTATTTTTATGATTTGGCTAACATTAGGGATGAATGGTTGGGTCCAGTTTTCTTACTGATATATAGTGATATGTTAAGCATCCTTTTGGTTATCTTTTTGTTTCCCTAGAATTTTTTGAAGAAAAACTTTTTGCAAAATCTTCATGACTTTTTTTTTTAAAGATTTATTTATTTGAGAGAGAGCGCATGTGCATGCGTGCGTGGGTGGGGGAAGGGCAGGGGGAGAGAGAGTCTTAAGCAACCTCGGTGCTGAGTGTGGAGCTGGACATAGGACTCGATCTCACTAGCCCAAGATCACAACCTGAGCTGAAACCAAGAGTCGACGCTCAGCCGACTGCCCCTTCATGACTTTTGATGCATGGAAAAGCCCTCTAAGAGATTGTACATAGAAATTTGAATAACGGATTATTCTTACTGCTTTGAAATAGTCTCCATTAAAAAAAAAAGGCCATGTTGGGGCACCTGCTTGGCTTAGTCGGTAGATCATGCGACTCTTAATCTCAGGGTTTGCTAGTTCAAGCCCAACTTTGGGCATGGAGCCTACTTAAAAAAAAAGGGCCATGTAACGAATTGGTATTTATGTGTAATCAGTTTTTTCAAAAATTGACATAGGGAAAGATAAAGGGCGCTATATGTTGATTCTTAATGGAAAAGAGGATGTCTTGTTGTGGACTGTTTATTGACTGTTCTAAGAGGAGAACGTAGTATTGGAATTCAGTGGATTGTAAAATTCTGGGTTAATGTTAGTTTAGAAGCAGTAAAGAGTTGTTTGCTAAATATAAAAAGCACACCCCAAAGCAATAGCCTAAAAAAAATGGGGAGGTTCTGGGCAGAGAACAGTTGATACCAATGCAGTTTAAGTTTTCTTTTTTTCCTTAAAACAAAGGCAACCATTCCCTAGTTTGTTAAAGGAAAAGTGTTATGTTGTATCAGCTAGAGTTTAGGTTTGCTTATTAAGGTGTAACCACATAGGTGAAAGATGTTGATTGAATTTTTTTACAATATATATTTATCAAACATCATTATTTGATTTGGGTTTTCAGAAGGAAATTTCAGTTTGACTTACCATTTAGAATTTTTCTTTCTGGTTCTAGCCCTGTAGGGGACATTCAGTACCTTTCACTTTCAAAGTATGTCACTTAACAGTAAGTCTAAATCCTGGAACTGGATAGCTATCAGATCCCATTCATATTTCTACACTGTGAAATTAGCAAAAAGATACATAGCCAAGCCCTTGATCTCAGTTTGGTCTTCTCATGGATAAACATTTTTCCCCAGCCATTTAGTTTTTATCTAACTCATGTATTTAAGATGGTTATTACTTCTAGGTTAATCCAGAAACTAAGGAATACCTCTTGAGGACCACTTCCGGAAGTTGTTGAAATGTAGTCCAGCTTCAAATTTCAGGGGGTCAGTCTGGTTGACTGATAATATATCTGAGATCCCTACTTCTAAATAAATAGTTTTTGTGGATAAAGTAGTATTCTTTTCAAATATGAAAAAATTCTGAGTTAGAGTTATTTACACTATAGTTGATTTTAGGTGTTGTCATATTACTTACAAGATTTTTTTTTTTCCGGTAACCGAATCTTACAAGATTTTAAAATGTGTTTAATTTTTTATGTAGCTCCACCAAGTATGTTGGTGAAGGATGAGTATGTTCATGACTTTGAGGGACAGCCATCATTATCCACTGAAGGACATTCAATTCAAACCATCCAGCATCCACCAAGTAATCGTGCCTCAACAGAGACCTACAGCACCCCAGCTCTGTTAGCTCCATCTGAGTCTAATGCTACCAGCACCACCAACTTTCCCAACATTCCTGTGGCTTCCACAAGTGAGTAGCAGAATCAGATGTAGTCAGCAAGTTGATCTTACCCTATTCAATATTTATATGTAATAATTATATCTACTTGGAGGAAAACTCCAAGTAAGTAAAAATCAAAAGTACTGTGGTATCTTTTATAGGATAAAAGTATTAAGTAGGCTTTTTAGTTGGTCCTGGAAAAAATAGTGTTTATAATCTACTTGAATGTTTTTTTTTTTTTTTTAAAGATTTTTTTTTTATTTATTTATTTGAGACAGAGAGAATGAGATACAGAGAGCATGAGAGGGAGGAGGGTCAGAGGGAGAAGCAGACTCCCTGCCGAGCAGGGAGCCCTATGCGGGACTCGATCCCGGGACTCCAGGATCATGACCTGAGCCGAAGGCAGTCGCTTAACCAGCTGAGCCACCCAGGCGCCCATCTACTTGAATGTTTTTATGTTGATGTACAGTCACTGGAATTTAAGTAATGACTTTGATTAAATTAGTGGTCTAATTTAAATTAGTGGTCTAATTTGTACTTTTTCTACTATTACATGCAGAAGTAAGAATCGTCTTGCACTTTCAGATGTGTTTTAGAGAAGTGTTTAAGTAGTTAACAAGTAGTTTTGGACCAAGATGTTTATAAAAATCTCTGTCAATCAAATTGTATGCTTTTCCTTAATTAGGGTTTCTATTGTGCTTTGTCTGGCAGAATATTACTTTATAATCATTTCAGTCTCCCATTGTACAAACTTAGAAAAAGGGATCTTGACAAAGTTGTTTATAACATACATCCCTCAAGATAGACATTAAGTATTTTAGTCAATTTTGAAATAAAGCTAAATTCTAGGTATCTATTATTTTTATTATTTTTAACCAAGAAGTCTTTTTCAAAAAGATTCTTCCCATGATAGAGATGCCATTTTCTTTGCCACATTATAGAGGCAGAGGGCTATTAGGTTTATCTTTTCTTGGGGCCTGATTAAGGCACTAATGACTCTGTTCTGTTAATATTGCTGTTTATTTTCACAGTTACCAAAGGTTGCACAGTTTGCTGTTTGGCAAGTGGAGTTGCCTTTTTTTTTTTAACTAATTACAGAGCAGGGTCTTGGCATGTGTATGGTGTTATTTGTACCTGGTTGCTAAGGAGATTGTACCTAAGCCACATCAGCAGCAGATTGTTGATAGATCTGGACTAATACTTTATTAGCAGCTACTAAAGGGAGCATTATTCTATTTACTTTAATATCAGATCAGATTCAAAATGGAAATTTGATCTTTGGAATAAATAGGGGACTGATTTCTCTAATTGAGTTTATAAGTATGGTATACCAAATATCCCCCCCTTTAATTCATTTCCCCTCTTCAAAGCAGTATATTTTGGATTTTCTGCATGAGATGACAGTCTCACCATAGACAACATATTCTAAGTGGAGTTTATAGGTTAAGCACATACTTTAGACCTGGACCCTCTTAATCACTTAGTGCTTCTGTTATCTGTCTACTCTTTATTAACCAATTTGGGAGTATAGTTGACAGAGTGGTCAGTGATGGAGAATAAAAGAAAGCACTTTATAGCCACCCAAGCATAGATTAGTGAGAGCGCAGCCACTTACTTACTTACTTCTATTGATATTATCTGGAGATTGAATTTGCATGCCTTTGTTGATGCTTGCTAAAATGACTTTGTTTTAAGTGTTCTATCCTCTGGATTCAAGTCCTATTGAAAACCAGAAAAAGTGGTATTAGTGAAATTCCAATAATTTTTCTTGGTAGTTTTTGGATGTATTTTTCTAATTGAAGAGATCATTATTTTTAGAATTTGTCACAAAATGTTCTTGTAGATCTCAAAATGTGTATTGATAGAATTAAAAGAAAGAAAAAAATTGGACTAAAACAGGAGTTGGAAGACTCTTTTGAAGGAGCTGGTATAGTTGTATTATTTAATTTCTTATATACTTGGAATTGTGTAATGGAAATATTCAGTACAGATAACCACAGTGGGCTACTTTATAGTCTGTGTTCAGTTTGCACTTGAATATCTTCAGGTTTTCTTTCTAAATATCTGTAATTAAAATAATCTCATTTTGCTTGTATAGTGACACTTTTTATAAGCTAGCTAAGAGTCTGTGGCATGCATAGTTGTTAAAGGCAAGAGTAAAAGTATAATTTTTTTTTTTTAAAGATTTTTTTAATTTATTTATTAGAGAGAGAGAGTACAAGTAGGCAGAGAGGCAGGCAGAGGGAGAGGGAGAAGCAGGCTTCCCGCTGAGCAGGGAGCCCGATGCGGGGCTCGATCCCAGGACCCTGGGATCAGGACCTGAGCCGAAGGCAGCCGCTTAACCGACTGAGCCACCCAGGCGCCCCAAGAGTAAAAGTATAATTGACATTTAAAGATAACTTGGAAAAAATTTGGGGGATGAGTAGGGAGGGAGGTTACTAAAAACATCTTTAAAAGTAAATAATTTGGAGATTATTGCAACAATCTCTAACTTTTGATTTTATAATCCTCACCTTAAGGAAATGTGATTTGCAGAGAGGAGAAAAGTGTTCCTTTTCCTTGATACTTTGAGCAATGGTGTCATTTCCTTTCTTCTATCTATACTCCCATTTAGATGAGAAAAGATTGAAGTGATGCCAGTTATAGATAACGGTTACGAAATTTCAGTGCTTCCCAAATGCGATAAACAATTGACTTAATGCTTGCTTGAAGAAATCAAGCTTTTTCCACTTAAAAAAAAAAAAAAAAGCCTTAAAAATATAGGTTGTTGGGGCACCTGGCTGGCTTGGTCGATGGAGCATGTGACTCTTGATCTCGGGGTCGTGGGTTTGAGCCCCACTTTAGGGGCAGAAATTACTTAAAAAAATAAAAAATAAAATAAAATCTTTTAAAAAAATGTAGGTCAGTAAGCAATATCATTGAATGGTTTTGAGTAGAATAGAAATCAGACAAATCTTACTCTTCCTGGTATATTACATATAGAAAGGGTAACTAATTTCCTCTCAGTTCGGGAAGATGGTAGTGTTCTTGGAAGGAAGTGATTTTTGGTTTTTAAAAGTACATGAAAAAATTTCAAAGTAGACTTATATTTTGTTGTTGTGGTTTTTGTTTATTGTTTTTTTTTTTTTTTTTTTTTTTTTTCTAGAAATTTTCTATTGTTTTAATAGTGGAGCTTGACCTTTTCTAAACTTCACTTTACCCATCACATTCCATTTAAAATATTTGCCTGCTCCGCTTTTCTTTTATCAAACTGTAGCATTTTGCTATTATCAGTACCAGTGCTAATAATAATGAATTTCCAGTTTTCAACATTTCCTTGAGTGTGGACTTCTGGAGTGCTAATCAGAAAGGTCCAGAGCTACATGGCATGCCCAGGGATGAGCTGATGTACTTCTGAAGTTATTATGATAAGCTAGACATGTAGTGGCATTTTGCTGGCATTTGAAGAATATTTATGAAGGAAAAATTCTCTAAAATTAGCTAGACATTACTTAAGGTAGAACAGTTTTGGACATTTTCAAGTTAAGGTTTGCCTTCATAGATGACTTTAGGGTTTATTACTTGATAGACCATAGATGAGTTCCATTTTTTGCCCATCTTTATAGTTGTGATTATCAGATATAATTGGTCCTTCATTTACTGTATGAAAACATAGGATTGCATCGATCAATGTACCGTATTAATGTCTTCTTGTTCCTCTAGGTCAGCCTGCCAGTATACTGGCGGGCAGCCATAGTGAAGGATTGTTGCAGATAGCTTCAGGGCCTCAGCCAGGACAGCAGCAGAATGGATTTACTGGTCAGCCAGCTACTTACCATCATAGTATGTACATGCTTTTTAAAATCTTTTAAGTAGTTGAGAAAAAATAGGCAGGCTTTCTAAAAGCAAATTAATCCATGTGGGCCTTAATTTTTAGACAGCACTACCACCTGGACTGGAAGTAGGAGCGCACCATACACACCTAATTTGCCTCACCACCAAAACGGCCATCTTCAGCACCACCCGCCTATGCCGCCCCATCCCGGACATTACTGTAAGCTCTCGTTTTTGTTGTAAGGGCCTTTTCTTTTTGAGAACTGGTTTTCTTTCTATTTTTTTTTTTTTTAATGTTTTTACATCTTTTATTCATCTTACAATTTAGTTTCATTAAATGATTACTGCTTTTCAGCATTTTTGGTAAACAGTATTATTTACTTTTTACAGTTTTGTTATCATACCTTTGTTTTAGAGGAGTGTTGTTTACTAAGTACATTTATTTCTCTGTTGCTGATGTTTCATTAACACCACATTGATTTCCATTCATTTGTTTGCTTTGTATATGTTCCTAGATCTCATGTATATCTGTATATCCACCCTAAGTGGGTTGAAACCCCTTGAGTGTCAAGATCTCAAGGTTTCCTCATCATACTATTCAGCATACTATAGACACTTAGATGTTGAATCTATCATTACTCTGTGCAGGCTTGATTGGGAGGGAGACTCTACTAATAATCATAGCTTGTAGTTTCAGGCAGAAGAGGAACATTGTTCATCTGGCTTAGTGAAGTCAAGAGCATAAATTTTTCTTATGTATTAAATTCCTTTTCCTCCATTATAAATTAATAGTACCAAAGAAAACTTGGAAGATACAGAGAAGTGTAAATAAGAAAATAAAAATTACCCAGAGTCCTCCTACCTAGAGATGTCTACTTCTAATATTTTGTCTTATTTTTTCTTCCAGTCATATAAATGGGGGCCTATACACTTGGGAGGGAAAGGATCATACTGTGTATATATTGTTGTATCCTTCTTATTTTCAGTTATGTTACTATTTTTCCATGTTTTAGAGAATATAATTTTTTATGGCTGCCTGGCCCAGCATAGTGGTTAAGGTGCTGAGTTTGGACCCTTAATTGGCTGTGTGACCATTGGCAAGTTACATAACTCCCACTAACTAAGCCTTAAGGCTAACAGTAGTATCCATCTCAAGGAATGTTGTAAGAAGTAAATGTAATAATTCTTGTGAAGTGGTTAGCACAATGTTTTAACACTTAATAATCTCTCAATTATCTTAGCTACTGTTCCATTATGTAAATATCCTTAATTTAATAAACCCTAAACACTTGTTTTGAGAATGGACCTAACAGTTTGAATTATTATCATATATTGCATTGTAAATTATACTCTTACATGTTAAATGAATAATTCATTTATAATTTACATTAAATTTTCCATGTACAATTATTGTAAATTGCTAGTAGCACTTGGCACATAGCATTAAAATGTTAGCTCTTAAATACCCACAAAAGTAACTCAAGAGTATTTGCTTATTATAAAGTAATCTAAACAAAGCTTTTACATTTTTAGACATTGCATAAGCTTGATCTAAACAACTCCTAAGGTACGGTAGTTATATTTAAGTAAGGTTTATTAAAAGTTTTAGCATTGGAAAACTTTTAATAAATAAAAATGGGATTTTTATTGTCTTTTCTTTAGGGCCAGTTCACAATGAGCTTGCATTCCAGCCTCCCATTTCCAATCATCCTGGTAAGTGTATTTCAACATTGATTCCCTATATTTAGATTTTCTTTATAGTAATTAAAACATACACACACACACACACAAACACACGTTTTAGTATAATTACAGAGTAACCTAACTTTTTAGATAAATATAATACTGCTTATCGCATTAGCTAATCAACAGTTTACGAGTAGCTGATATAGTCACACATAGGGTGTCCATATTTGATTCTTTTTAACTGTGTGAAAGAAAAGACAAGAACTGTTTTTTTCAGCTAAAATATGAAGTAACAAAATGCTGGTTTTAGCACTGAATACATAAATATGTAGCAGAAGAAAACTAGGTTTCAAAATAGAACAGCTGTAAAACTGTAGCTTAAAAAGCCAGGGAAGAATCTGAAGTAGATGCTGAAAATAAAAATAATTCACTGTGTCTGTTTTAGAAAATAGATTCAGGAATTTCTGGTTAATTGGAATTTTTAGAAACTTTTTGATTAGTCTTCAAAGCAGTAAATAACTAAATAGATTTCCTCAGTTCAGAGTTTGAATATATCTTTTTAAACTATAGAAGTAATAAAACAGAGAAAATTTCAATAAAATAAAATACTGAGGGCTTCTTAGCATTAACATAAGATTTTGATTTGTTTTCCTCTATCCCTTCGTATCTATTTTTCTTAGCTTAAAAAGTTGCAAATATTTAATTTCCACTCATCACTTAATTTTTCCCCTAATTAAAAATAATTTGTTTTATTATGAAGAATTTCAAACATATACCAAATATCAGACACCCCCCCCTGCCCCAATATACTCATCCCTCAGTTTCAGCTATTAACAGCTCTGGACCAGTCTTGTCTCATTCATACCCTCACTTATTATTTTGAAGGAAATCGTATAAAATTGTTTTGTATATAAATATATGAGCATATATTTCCAATAAAATTTTTTTTAAAACATAACTACAATAAGCATAATGATCAATTTAAAGGATAACTTACAGTTCTTCAAATAGATCTACATAATTTTCTTCAACAGTGTTCTGTTTGTTATTTTTTATTTTCTAATTTTTCTTTCGGATGTTAAAAAAACCCAAAACCATTGAGGGTAAGATTTTCAAGCTTGTAACTCTTCTCATATTTCAGTTTAAGAGATTTAAAGAGCTTCTGAATCAAAAAGCCGAATTGCTTTACAGTGATCGCATCAGAGTATGAGAGTTTTACCATGCTCACCAGATTAGGTGGATAGTTTGATAGACTTTTTGTTGATTTAGGAGGCAAATAATATTTGTTTTGATTAGAAGAAAAATGCTATGGGTGGGGCAGAAGTACTTTTTAACCGTACATAATTACTAGTTAAGTAATCCTCTTTAGTAGATTTTTCTATATGTTATTTGCGTATTTATTGTGGCTTTAAACATTTTTTGGAGTTAAGGAGCCTTGCCTTTTTATAAACATTTTTATTGAGAAGTATATGGAAAAGTACGTAAAACAACTATACGTGCAGTCTCATGAATAACATTGAAGCCAACACCTAGGTAACCACCCTTCAGATTGATAACTAAAATTTGCCACACCCCTAGAAAACTTCCTATCCTGTGCATTTTGTTTCAGTCAAAAACTTCTCCTCCCTACCAGAGAGCACTGTTCTTTTTTTTTTTTTTAAGGTTTTATTTATTTATTTGACAGAGACTCAGCGAGAGAAGGAACACAAGCAGGGGGAGTGGGAGAGGGAGAAGCAGGGAGCCTGATGCGGGGCTCGATCCCAGGACCCTGGGACCGTGACCTGAGCCGAAGGCAGACACTTAACGACGGAGCCACCCAGGTGCTCCTGTTCTGCTTTTTGTGGATACTATTTTTTTTTGCTCTTTGAAAGTGATGAATGCATCACGAGACAGTCTAGTTTAGTAGATTGGTTTTACTTGTTTTTGAAATCATATAAATAAAATCATTGTATCCAAATCTTAATTTGTTGTGAATAAACATACTGTGATAAGAGGGGAAAATCTAGAGCCTTAAGAATGAGAATTTTTTCTGGCTTCAAGGCAGCATCATTGAGAGTCAGTAGTGGTTCTTGGCACTTTGGGGGGCCTCAGTGTCCGTATGGCTTAGTGGAAGGTGGTCTGCGGGAGAGAGAATAACCAGAGCTCAGAAGAAAGACGTTCCCTGAATGAGATGGTGAGGTGAAGTTGGAAATGGTTATTTGGACTCAATTTGCATTCAGCAATTGCTTTTGGCTTCTTGATAGATTATTCATTCTTCTCATGGTAGAACTGATGTTGAGGTCTAACAGTTCCTGGTGGTTAGGAATAGCATTAACTAGTTATGAGGATACACATCTGGGACACCGCATATTGGCATTAAAGCTTTTGTCTATGAGTAGAATAGAAAGTGACTTAATGGTGAGAATGATCCTGAAAGGTCTCTGAGTGGTTGTGAGAAGGAATTAGCTCTGTGCATACACAGATGTTAGTGTGGAATCAGCTGGTTGGAACCCAGTTGGCTGTGAACTCTTTGGCTATGAATACTTACAGGCCCCAGAGGAGTTTTACCTCACAACTGTTTTCTTCATTTCTTCTCTTGTACTGTTTTATTTATTTATTTATTTATTTATTTATTTGACAGAGAGAGACACAGTGAAAGAGGGAACACAAGCAGGGGGAGAGGGAGAGGGAGAAGCAGACTCCCAGTTGAGCAGGGAGCCCGATGCGGGGCTCGATCCCGGGACTCCGGGATCATGACCTGAGCCGAAGGCAGACGCTTAACGACTGAGCCACCCAGGCGCCCCTCTTCTCTTGTACTGTTAAGAGAATATTTTAGGGGTGCCTGGGTGGCTCAGTTGGTTAAGCGACTGCCTTCGGCTCAGGTCATGATCCCGGAGTCCCGGGATCGAGTCCCGCATCGGGCTCCCTGCTCAGCGGGGAGCCTGCTTCTCCCTCTGACCCTCCCCGCTCTCATGTGCTCTCTCATTCTCTCTCTCTCAAATAAATAAATAAAATCTTTAAAAAAAAAAAAAAAATTTTAACTGGTCTCCCTATTGGGAGAGCTTGTAGGCATAGTTAAATCTCTGTTATTACTCAGTATTTCTTTTCAAATTTGAATCTAATTATTTCTCAGCTAAAGAACTTGCATCGTTTTCCCTACTTATTGCTTGGCCAAAAGGTCTAAATTCCTTAGCTGGGCAGAATATAGTGTCTGATCCTGGTCCCTGCGTACTTTCCTAGCCTTGTCTGTTTATGCTTTAACCTGAACCACATACTCAAGCTTGCTCAGCTATATCATTCCTCTATGCTTTTTTAACACATGCAGAAAAATCTCTGTGTGATAGGTCTTGTACTCTATATTAGTTACTTGTTGTTCTGTAATAGAGTATTTCCCAAACTTAGCTGATTAAACCAGTAATAACAATTCTTTATCTTACTTAGTTTCTGTAGGTCAGGGATCTGGGAATGGCTTGGTTGGTTTGCTCTGGATTTAGAGTCGCATGAGGTTGCAGTCAAGATGTTGGCTTGGGCTGCTATCATCTGATGGATTTTCTGGGGTGGGAGGATTCACTTTCGGGGTGGTTTACCCACATAGCTGGTAAATTGTTATTGTCGGCAGAAAGGTCAGTTTCTCTCTGTGTGGACCTCTCTGTAGAGCTTCTTGAGTGTCTTCACATGATAGCTAACTTCCCCCAGAGTAAGTGATCAAGAGAAGGCAGGACAGAGCCTTGGGGTCTTTTAAGACTTAGCCTCAAAAGTCACATCATAATTTCAGTAAGATATTATTTTGTGGGGAGGGGACGACACAAGGATGTGAATATCAGAAGGTGAGAATCATTAGGGGCCATCTTGGTGCCCACCCATGTACTCCTAAGGTCCTAAATGTGGCAAACTCTGTTTAACATCTACCTGGAGTATACCACTGTTGGGAAACCTTTCCTAATCCCTGCGTCCCCTGCTGTCTAGTACCTTTAATTCTTTTTTTTTTTTTTAAGATTTTATTTATTTATTTGACAGAGAAAGTGAGAGAACCCAAGCAAGGGGAGCAGCAGAAGAGGGAGAGGGAGAAGCACGCTCCCCGCTGAGCAGGGAGCCAGATGTGGGGCTCTATCCCAGGACCCTGGGATCATGTCCTGAGCCGAACCAACTGAGCCACCCAGTCACCCCTCTAGTACTTTTAAATCTATTTAAATTACAGTTGTTAGTTTACAGCTCTGCAATCCTGTTTCATAAATGAATAGAAAACAAAGTTAATATTTGTTTTAGGTGTCTGGTTAATGCAGCCCCTTAAGGTCCGATTAAGAAATGCTAAAATATTCTACCACAGACTTAGGGCCATTTAGATAGGAAATAAGCCTATACCTCTGAATATGTAAAATATTTGAAATAATGATATATCATCAATATATAGTGAACCTATTTTGAGAAATGATTTTTGAAGACCGTTACATAGATGTTTTCAGAAATAGAGGTAATATAAATTGTAGAAAATGAAAATAATTATTATTGGTCATTACCTTGGTGTTAAGGATTTCAGATAGGCCTTATACTTGGTGATTTTTATGCTTTGATTTTGATAACTAAGTTGAAAAAAATTTTTGGAAAAGGTTAGTCATTTTATTTCCTTTTTATGGACTCTGTTTTTGCTTTTTCTTAAAGCTGAGATATATTCATTGAATTAAATATTGATTACAAATTAAAGAGTTTCCTCAGTGTCTTTGAGGTTGTTTTGGTAATTCACAAATGGGTTCAAAATCCACAGATTTCTAAATTCAGGTTGTATTCTAGTACTTAGGAACTATCTACTATTCAAGAGAGTGCCTTTATGTGTTGATAAAAGATTCTCATAGGTCATCTTATTCAGATCTAAATAATAAAAGAAATAATTCATAATGAGTCTCTTGGGCACTTTAACGAAGTTTTTAACTTTTTGAATGACTTTATTTCAGAAATTGAAGAGAATGCCTTGGAGACTATATTTTTCAGTGTAATTGTGCTTTATAATACATTTCCCCATTATAAAGAAGTATTTAGCTAAGTTCTTAAATTGTAAAAAAAAAAAAAAAAAAAATCATGTTGTTAACTCAGCCTTTTAAAAACCTTTTCTCTGGCCAGTGATGAGCAGTCCATAGGCTTCATGAGATCAGCTCAACTTCACTAATTCAGCAACAAGAAGCTAAAAATATCAACATCAGCAAGCACATAACAGTCCCACTCCCTTTCATATGAATTAGGACATTAAGAAAGCTCTCTCCTGAACTGAGTAATTTCATCCTCCTGTTAATACTGGTTTTGAGAAGCTGCAGGCTTGTCGCTTAATATGGCATTTGGTCCTTGGAGCAAAAGAGCAAAGAGAGATCTAGAAAATCTTAATGAGTGTTTCCTATTAACCTTCTCCTGTTTAAAAAAAAAAAAAAAAGGTTCTTCCAGGCTGTTTAGCAAATTGAGAGTGGAGTAGAGGTTTTTCACATGGTATATTGTATCCCTGGACTGCCAAGTTTTCTGGAACCCACTTAGATTACTTCTAGTTCTCTGTCTTCACAGATAGTAACCCCCTTCCTCTTGCTTTCTTAGGCCTTAACAATCTCTTAACAGTTGGTGGTTTTTTCATCCCTGGTCTGTGGTGCAATTCTGATGCCAATTTCTGTTAACTTCAAGTTTCTTAAAACTCTTCTTCCCAGTACTAGCAGGTCAGCTCATTCAGAGATGCAGCTTTATGTAACCATCATTGTTGTATTGTGTCTGAGATATTAGGCAAACACACAAAAACCCCTTTGGTGACTGGAAAATAATAAAATAAGGTTTAAGTGCAGTTGCAGATGTTATAATTCATGATGATTAAAAGTATATTTTTTCTTATTTAAATGTAGAGGTTATACAACTCTCTTTTTCACTCCTGAATTGACTCTCGTGGAAAGAGGTTGCTCACCATGGCACTTTACTTCTGGATAATGTTACTCAGTGTGAACTAGGAAATGCATGTACTTGGACCTTATTTTTTACTCAGCATTATAAACATTCATGACTTCAGGGCATTGTTTTTAACAGAATTTACTGCTTGGATTATTTAAAGACCCTTTTAAATGCTATTACTGTTTTTTGCTTCTAGAACATTGGGTAATTGTTATCTTGTCTTAGACAACCTCTTTTTTTAAAATATTTTATTTATTTATTTGATAGAGACACAGCGAGAGAGGGAACACAAGCAGGGGGAGTGGGAGAGGGAGAAGCAGGCTTCCCGCGGAGCAAGGAGCCCGATGTGGGGCTCGATCCCAGGACCCTGGGATCATGACCTGAGCCGAAGGCAGACGCTTAACGACAGCCACCCAAGCGCCCCCTTAGACAACCTCTTTAGTTTTAGCTTTTACTAATATAAATATATCTGCCAGTTTGCTGAAGCTTTTTGTTCATAGCATAATGTGCTGTCTTTAATATAGAATAACTTCATAAATATTTCAAAACTGTTTTTTTAAGAAGGGACTTCAGTATATCACTACTTTTTCATGTTTTAATGATAACCAAAAATATTTAAAGAAATGTTAAGTATTTGTGATTAGTTGATTTGATCTGTGTGGCAAAACATTTGAATTGCTCAGTTTTTGAATCACCATCTTCATGTGGTTTGTTTTATTAATTCTTCATTGAAAAAATACTTTCTTACTTGACAACATTTTGAAAAGCAATTAAATACATAGATTTTACAAGATTTTTTAAAAAGATTTTATTTATTTGAGAGAGAGAGAGAAACACAAGCGGGAGGAGGGGCAGAAGGAGAGGGACAGCAGACTCCCTCCTGAGCAGGGAGCCAGAAAGCAGGGCTTCATCCCAGGACCCTAAGATCATGACCGGAGAGTCAGACACTTAACTGACTGAACCACCCAGGCGCCCCAGATTTTACAAGATTTTTTTTTTTTTTTTAAGATTTTATTTATTTATTTGTCAGAGAGAGAGAGAGCACAAGCAGGGAGAGTGGTAGGCAGAGGGAGAAGCAGGCTCCCTGCTGAGCAAGGAGCCTGAAGTGGGACTTGATTCCAGGACCCTGGGATCATGACCTAGCCGAAGGCAGAGCTTAACTGACTGAGCCACCCAGGCATCCCTACAAGATTTTTAAAATATATTTTAAGTATCAGTCATACTTCATTTTAAGATATTTTGGGAGTTTGAAAAGATCTATTTTTTTGTCATCCTAAGTATCTACAGATTGTTGAAAGTTTTATTGCTGCAAATTCTAGTTTAATCAGAGTTCATAAAGGGCACATTGAGAAGCAGATAAATTGATCTATCAGCAGAAAACTTTTTTTTTAAAGATTTTATTTATTTATTTGACAGAGAGAGACACAGCGAGAGAGGGAACACAAGCAGGGAGAGTGGGAGAGGGAGAAGCAGGCTTCCCGCGGAGCAGGGAGCCCGATGCAGGGCTCGATCCCAGGACCCTGGGATCATGACCTGAGTGGAAGGCAGATGCTTAATGACTGAGCCACCCAGGCGCCCCATCAGCAGAAAACTTTATTCTCTAATAAGTGGCACTGGCCTTTCCCCCCCTTAAATATGTCAAATCCATTTTTACTTGGCCTTTGCATTTACTTTCTTCTTGAAATGTTCTGTTCACGGTCTTTACATAAATACATGGTCTTTCAAATTTCACCTTTTCAGATACGATGTACCCCTGCCATCTAG
Source organism: Neomonachus schauinslandi (assembly GCF_002201575.2). Lineage (NCBI taxonomy): Eukaryota > Metazoa > Chordata > Mammalia > Carnivora > Phocidae > Neomonachus > Neomonachus schauinslandi. The sequence continues at coordinate 23,477,100 of NC_058416.1, read as the reverse complement.
TATGAAGGATTCTTTCCAGTCATTTTCTATCCCACACCCTATTTTATTTTCTTCACAGTGTTTATCATTACTGGAGTCATCTTATTCATTTATTTCCTTATTTGTCTGCCTCTGCATCTCCATGAGAATAGGGACAATAGCTATCTTATTTACTGCTGTGTATGCTGTGCCTAGAATAATTCCTAGATACTCTATATATATCTGTTAAATTAGTTAAAAAAGGAAAATCAAATAATTTCCATGTATGTTATCTCTGTGTAATAATAGTTTTATTCAAACAAAAATTAGAAATATTTGATCAAGTATATTTGCAAACCACACCAAATAGTGCCTTTTTTCCCCCCCAATCATTTAAGGTTATTTTAAGTCATTTGTTGTTGTTCAAATGAATACACTAAATACATTTGCAAAGTTAAAATTGTAGTAGTTAACATGAATTGACTTCACTAAAAATACAGATGGGACAAAGGACCTTTCACCCAAGAGACAGTTGAGAATTCCTGCTCACAGCCACTGTATAATGGAGTGTAATTAACCTTGACTCTAGTCTGTGATGGCTGACTTGCTTATGCCCTTTCTCTCAATTAGGGATCTATAAAAGTATGTCATAAATTGATGTTACTCAAGGACACTTCCCTGGAATATGTCGTAGAGTCAGTGTGTTTAAAAAAAAAAGTTCAGACTATATAGAAACTATATGTACAGTCAAATGAAATATTGTGATAAATTATTTTAGAATCTGATTACTTCTCTTCTTTAAATTCCTAGTTGGATGAGTCCTTTGAGGTAAGAACCAATTTTGAGATTTTAAAAATGACTAGAGTTCAGGAATGTTTAGGTACTGAACTGAAAAATGGAAGACATAGAAGTGCCTACTTTTTAATGCCTTGTCATTTTAATCAGATTCTTTTGGGTGCTTTTCAGATGCTTCTCCCCTTCCTTCAACCTTTCTTTTAGGAAAAGCTTTGTTTTATGGAATGAACATGAATGCTGTATCTCTTTCTTACATGGGTAGATGTTCTCTCCTGTCTACCTCCTGTAGCTCCTGAGTATTGGTGTTCCATCGCTTACTTTGAAATGGATGTTCAAGTAGGAGAGACATTTAAGGTTCCCTCAAGCTGCCCTATTGTTACTGTTGATGGATATGTGGACCCTTCTGGAGGAGATCGCTTTTGCTTGGGTCAACTCTCCAATGTTCACAGGACAGAAGCCATTGAGAGAGCAAGGTATTGTTGATTGTATAGTTAGTTATTTTAAAACTTGAACATAGTACATTGTCATTTATTTGAAGTTACATTTTTCAATGTAGATTTATAAGGTTTTGAATATAAAGGTCATCTTGAAAATTCAGAATTTGTAAACATTGCATTGTAATTATAGATGTTTGTTATTTAAAATATGATAAAAATGGTCTTTTGTTTAAGTTAGTGATGTTTCTGTGTTTTGAATAGTAAACTAGACCTTTTGGTATCCAGTTTGAAACAAATTTGTATTTTCTCTTATTATATATTATTTCTACAAGTCTATTGAGAGGAAATAATATAAAATGAGGACATGTTTCTGCAAGTATTATTTATAATATTGGAAAAATGATAATAAAAGGGAAATGGTTAAATTTTGATGAACTTTCATTTTTTATGTATTAAAATGTTAATTAAAAGTTTGTATAGCAAATGTAAATGCTTAAGATGAAATATTACAAGAAAATATTCATAGTTTTAGGTACCATATCATCTCAGATCTTTAAGGACGTGTGTGTGCTTATAGCTCTATCACTAGCTATGTGACTTTGGCAAATTCCTTACTCTCTAAGCCAGTGCTGTCTGATAGAATTTTCTGTGATAAAGGAAATAGTTTATATCTGTGCTGTTCACTGCAATAGCCACTACCTACATTAAAATATGGCTGTTGAGCACTTAAAATACAACTCATGTGATTAACTGAATTTTGAATTTAAATGGGCACATGTACCTAGTAGCTGTTGATTTGGACAGTGTAGCTATAAGCTTTTATATGCCTTAGTTTCATTTATAAAATGGGAATAATCATATTTACCTTACTGAATTGTGAAGGTTAAGTGAGAATTTATATTAAATATTTGGCACATAGTAAGTATTATATATATGCTCATAATTATATATGAATGAGATATTAAAAAAGGAAATATACAAAAATGTTAACAGTGGGTATCTTTCAGTAATGGTATTATATAACATCTTTTATTTTCTTTAAATTTTAATATTTGGTATGCTGTATAATCTGAACTAAAATTTATCTTTAAATACTTATCAAAATAAAATGTAATTCCCTTTTTCTTCCTAAGGTTGCACATAGGCAAAGGTGTGCAGTTGGAATGTAAAGGTGAAGGTGATGTTTGGGTCAGGTGCCTTAGTGACCATGCAGTCTTTGTGCAGAGTTACTACTTAGACAGAGAAGCTGGGCGTGCACCTGGAGATGCTGTTCATAAGATCTACCCAAGTGCATACATAAAGGTTAGTTGCACTTTTACTCAAACATTTTAGACTTAGAAAGCTCTATTTGTTTAAAGAATTGAGATGGAGGTGGGAGGAGAAGAAAAATGTCTTTTTTATGTGTTAAATAATCAGAAATTATGTTTGTGTATAAAACACATTTCCTGGGGCATTTATTGACATGATTGGCTATATCTAGTTTTATGGTTGCATTCATGCCCTATTGTTTTATTAATAAATTTGTTAAATGTTTTAGAGTAATACACAGGCTCTTAAAAATATTGAGTGAAATCTCAAAATTTGTATTCCTTGGTAAAAATCAGACTCTAGAAATTTATCTTAGCCAGTCTTCAGGATTGTATGGAGGGGAATTCTAAAATTAATAGCTTTTCAAATTAAGAACCTGAGAAATGAAAAATCCTTCAATACCAGGTTTTTAAAAGTTATTTTGTACATTAAATGAGTTTTATTTATTATCATTTTGCATATTAAGCCTGAGGTGTTTATCATTTATTCAACCCATATCAATTTTAGTTTATAACATACACTGCTTTTGAAAGAAAGATAGTTGGAATTAAAAAGCCTAAATATATTTTTAATTTCAGGTTTTTTACAGTCATCCTAAGCATCTTCATTGTTGGCCATTGTAAGTTAGTGGAATTAACTGTAACTCATCACTTATTCCCAGGAAACTGCTTAGCGTACAAATAATACAGTCAAATAGCATATACAGAAATGGAATTGCTTGATGGCCTCACAACAACAAACTTAGTATCTCATTTTCAGTTACTGCAGTTCAGTTAAAGGATATAGGGATCTTATTTTAATATGAAACTTTCAAATTTTTCAAGTATAGAGAAAATAAATCCTCATGTACTCACCATCCAGCTTTAACATTCATCAGCATTTTATCAATCTTTATTGTGTTTATCACTGTACTTTTTTCTCCAGTAATTTAAAGCCAACTCCAAATATTATATTAGTTCATTCATAAAATACTCTAATGTGAATCGCTAATTGGTGAATATTTCTAAAAGACATAATCACAATGCTATTTATTACACCTAACAAAATTAACAGTAATTCCCTGTTGAAAGTCTTGACAATAGAGAATCTTTATAGTGTTGATGTGTTAGAACAGTGGAATAGAATAGAACAATAAAATATTAAAATACGTTTATTGATAGGATATTTATGATGTGGAAATGTTGATTATTAAACAGTATGTAGAATGTGATCTTATTTTTATAAAAGAAATAATATCAAGGATATTTGTATTCATTTTTTATATACACCTACAAGTCTAGAATTGTGTACACAGGAATTGTCTCTGGGAGGTGGAATTTTCTTCATTTGCATTTTCCAGTTTTTCCACAAGAAATTTTAGTTATTTGTGCTTTATTGTTATTTTTAAGTGGTGTTAGATTTCCTTATATGCTTTACAATCTATTTTATGTTGGTTGGCAAATTTGTCTTGAGAGAATTAATTCATTTTGTTTCTTATTTTTTTCCTCCCTGTTATTGCTTCTCCCTATAGGGCAGTTTTGCCTTAGTCTGGCACCCTGGGATCCACATCTCAGAACCAATTCTTATATTTAGGAGGTAGAGGAATTTTGTCCCATGAGGAAATTGAGTTCCAATCCCCAGGTATGCTCAGGGCCTAATTCCTATTAATAGGTTTCTGATGCTTATCTCTGCCATGGGCAAGAAAGAATTTTATTCCTAGGTGCATTTCCGAATTAGCTGTTAAAGTATTTTACCAGCACTTAATTCATGGGCAGGTACCCAGTTGTAGCCCTCAGAGATCCTGGCTATTGTCTCTTTCCATATTGCAATAAGTAGTCGAATTACTAACATCTACACCTTTTTTTTTGGTCTTGGTACCCCAAGTACCTCCTGTCTTTAGTTCCTGCTCTCCACTGTAAATTTTGTTTATCCATCATCAGTAGATGGACACATGGATTATTTCCACTTTTTGGCTCTTATGAATAATGCTGCTCTGAACATTCATGTACAGGATTTTAGGTAGATGTTTTCCTTTTCTTGGATATATACGTAGGAGTGGATTTGCTGGATCGTAAGGTTGATTCTGTGTTGAACATTTTGATGGACTGCCAAGACTGTTTTCCCAAGTGGCTATATGCCATCTTACATTTCCACCAGCAATGTATATATGAGAGTTTCAGTTTCTCTGTACTCTCATCAACACTTGTTGTTATTTGTCTTTTTTATTTTAGCCATCTTAGTGGATGTGAAGCGGCATCTCATTGTGGTTTTAATTTGCCCTAATGGCTGATAATACTGCACATCTTTTCATGTGTTTATTGGCCATTTGTATATCTTTTCTGGAGAAATATCTATTCAGATCTTTTGCCCATTTTTAAATTGGGTTCTTTGTCATTTTATTATTGAGTTGTAAGAGTTCTTTATGTATTTTGGGTATCAGTCCCTTATCAGATACATGATTTGTGCATATTTTCTTCCATTCTTTGGCTTGTCCTTCATTTCACTTTCTTGATGATACGATTTGCACAAAAATTTTTAATTTTGATGTAGTCCAACTTACCTATTCTTTGGTTGCTTTTGCTTTTGGTGTCTTATCTAAGAAACCATTGCCTAATCCAAGGTCATGAAGATTTACTCAGATGTTTTCTTCTAAGCGTTTTATAGTTTTAGTTCTTTAATTTAGGTCTGTGCTCCATTTTGAGTTAATTTGTGTGTATGGTGTAAGGAAGGGATCCAGCTTTGTTCTTTTGAATGAGAATATCCAGTTGTCCTGGCAACCATTTGTTGAAAACTGTTCTTTCCCTTATGAATTATCTTGACACCTTTGTTGAAATTCAGTTGACCTTGAATGTAAACGTTACTTTTACTTCTGTGCTGTCAATTCTGTTTCATTGATCTGAATGACTCCTTATGACAGTACTTCTCTGACTAGATTACTGAAGCTTTTTTGTGGTAAGGTTTGAAATTGGTAAGTGTGAGTTTTCCAACTTGGTCCTTCCTCAGCATTGTTTTGGCTATTGACTGTTCTTTGTATTTCCATGTGAATTTTATTTACTGTTGGCTTCAAGGATGTATACTTGTTTTTTATTTTATTTTATTTTATTTTATTTTATTTTTTAAAGATTTTATTTATTTATTTGACAGAGACAGAGATAGCGAGAGCAGGAACACAAGTAGCGGGAGGGGGAGAGGGAGAAGCAGGCTTCCCCCCGAGGAGGGAGCCCGATGTGGGACTCGATCCCAGGACCCTGGGATCATGACCTGAGCCGAAGGCAGACGCTTAACGACTGAGCCACCCAGGCGCCCCAAGGATATATACTTGTAATAGTTCTTCTATCCTTTGTGCTCATAGCAGAGAGAAAAGCTGTTCATATATACCTACTCATCCATCTTGACTTGGAAATCTCTGGATTACTTGTGTAATTTGCAGTGAATGGATAAAGAACTACAGTGTTGATTATATATACTATGTGTCAGATGGGAGTTATGAATTTATTCAATGTAGGGTCATATTTAAAACGTTTGAGCTTAAAAAATGTGGAATCTTGGGGCGCCTGGGTGGCTCAGTCATTAAGTGTCTGCCTTCGGTTCAGGTCATGATCCCAGGGTCCTGGGATCGAGCCCCACATTGAGCTCCCTGCTCAGCAAGAAGCCTGCTTCTCCTTCTCCCACTCCCCCCTGCTTGTGTTCCCTCTCTCGCTGTGTCTCTCTGTTGAATAAATAAATAAAATCTTTAAAAAAAATGTGGAATCTTGTATAATTAAAGTAATTTTTAGGATTTTCAAATAAATGTAACATCTCTATTTTGGTACTAATGGCTATTAAGAAGCCCCTGAGGTATGAGACATATCATCACTTGATAAAACACTGTCATGGATAGATTTTTATGGTAATCTCAGGCTTTTGTCATGAACAATAATTACCTTTTGGGACATTTTTTTTAATTTTTATTTTTTTTACACTTTTTTTTTTTTTTTTTAAAGATTTTATTTATTTATTTGAGAGAGAGAGCGAGTACATGAGAGGGGGGAGGGTCAGAGGGAGAAGCAGACTCCTGCCGAGCAGGGAGCCCGATGCGGGACTCGATCCAGGGACTCTGGGATCATGACCTGAGCCGAAGGCAGTCGCTTAACCAACTCAGCCACCCAGGCGCCCTACACTTTTATTTTTAAAAAAGATTTTATTTATTTATTCATAAGAGACAGAGAGAGAGAGAGGCAGAGGGAGAAGCGGGCTCCCTGCTCAGTGGGGAGCCCGATGTGGGACTCGATCCCAGGACCCTGGGATCATGACCTGAGCCGAAGGCAGATGCTTAACCATCTGAGCCACCCGGGCGCCCCTATCTTTTGGGACATTTTAGTGGAGTAAAAAACAACATCCCATTTTTGTCATAATAACTGTTTAAGGTTTAAAAAGAATTATTTCTGTTTACCAAGCATATTATTGTTGTTCAGAAGAATCTTACTAGCCAGAAAAAAAGAGATGCAAGTATACACTAAGTCTTAACCATTGGCATTTTCTTCATTTGTGAATTTTTTAGGCAGTAGTAACTAAAGGATTTGTATAGTGCTGTTTAAATTGTCATATTCCCACCAGTGATAATATATTTTTTTTATAGATTTTATTTATTTATTTGAGAGAGAGAGTGAGAGAGAGAGAGAGCACAAGAGTGGGGGAGCGGGAGAGGGAGAAGCAGACTCCCTGCTGAGCAGGGAGCCCGATGCGGGACTCGATCCGGGGACTCCGGGATCATGACCTGAGCCGAAGGCAGTCGCTTAAACAACTGAGCCACCCAGGCGCCCCTCCACCAGAGATAATATTACTGGGGTGAATTATATTCAGATAACACGAACCTCTGAAAGGAGTGCCCACACATTGGGAATACACCTTCCCCTAGCCCCCTAAACATGCACACACAAGCACATTTTTCTCCTTTTAATTAAAAAGAAAACCAAGGTTTGGAGACACATTCTTTTATTTTAGAAACCAAGAAGCTAGAACTAAATTGTGGGGGTTTTTTCTTCTAAGATGTTGATTTTTTTTTCCCTTCATCTTTCATGACATCGTAATCCTCTGACATTCATGAAAATCTGATGTAATGAAATGGCATTTTACAAGCTTTACATGAAGCAAATGTTTGAATTCTAAATGGCCTTACTGTTTTGCTTTCAAAAGTAAGATCTGTTTTGTTTTGTGGTGCTTACTACTGGGCAGTCAGGGTTTTAACAGCTTCATTGAGACAGAGATATAATTCATATACCACGTAATTCACCCATTTAAACTGTATAATTCAGTGGTTTTTAAAAATATATTCACAGTTATGCAACCATCATCATGATCAGTTTTCAAGCATTTTATCACTCTAGGAAGGAACCGTGTACACTTTAGCTGTCATTCCTCACCCCCCCCCCCCCATTTCCCTCAGCACTAGACAACCACTCATCTACTTTTTCTCTCTACAGATTTGCCTATGCAGATTTTGTATAAATGAATTCATATAGTGTGGTCTTATGTGACTTCTTTCACTAGGCATAATGTTTTCAAGCTTCATCCACATAGCGTATATCTGTACTTCATTCTTTTTTATGGCTGAATAATATTCCATATACCACATCTTGTTTGTTATCCATTCATCAGTTGATAGGTAAGAGTTTCCCCTTTTTGGCTATCCTATGAATAATACCACTATGAACATTAGTGTGTACAAGTTTTATGTGAATATATGTCTTCATTTCTCTTGGATATACCTAGGAGTGGAATTGCTAGATTATAAGGTAACTCTGTAGCATTTTGAGGGACTGCCAAACTGTTTTCCAAAGTGGCTTAACCATTTTACATTCTGATCAGCAGTGTGGGAAGGTTTTAGATCTCTACAGTCTCATCAACACTTGTTATTATCTGTCTTTTTGATGTTAGCCATCCTAGTGGGTGTGAGGTATTACCTCATTGTGCTGGTTTTTACACTTGATCTTAGCCAAAAGGCTGAGAAGCGATCATTGTGCTGGTTTTTGATTTGCATTTCTCTGATGCGGTTGAGTCAGGTTTGTTTTTGAACACATATATGTTAGGGGATGCTTCTAAACCACAGGAAGGCCAGGTTGAAGGTTATTATAATCCCAGCTTAAATTGATTCTCAATTACCATATATTGTGATTCTTATCTCCAGGTCCAGTAACTTAGCAAATTCTTAATGCAGTCTTATGTTCAGATGCCCAGTATACCAACACAGTTATCTGTTTCTCTTTCTGGGTTACTAGTTCTTGGTGTTGATTTAAACTGAGAGTATTGTAATTAAGCCTTATATATGAAAAATGCCAAAATTTTGACTCCTGGTTGAAAGACAGTATCCTGAAGATGTTCACATTGAGCTTTATAAGACTCACCTGTGTTAAGTAATAGGTTTGTAATAAACTTATATGAGAGTAACCATAGGAAACATGCTTAAACAAAGTGATTGATTAAGTCAAGAGTGGTGATCAGAAATACCTTTGGGAAGTGCCTGGGTGGCTTAGTCAGTTAAGTGTCTGCCTTCGGCTCAGGTCATGATGACAGAGTCCTGGGATTGAGCCCCACGTTGGGCTTTATGCTCAGTGCAGAATCTACTTGTCCCTCTCCTTCTGCCCCCCCCCAAATAAATAAATAAAATCTTTAACAATCAGTCAATCAATCAGTCAATATTAACTTTTTGATCTGAGCCCAAAAGGATATTTAAACCTTTGGTTCCTTTGTGTTTAGTAACAACTCAGTCAGATTCTGAAAGGAAGGTGATTGCATTTCAATGATAGCCTTCATTTTGCCATCCAGTATAACAGATAAAATCTATTATGGTTTAATGGATCAGATATAGTATAGAGTAGAGAGGCGACCCAGGTTTTACCTAGCAGTATAGCCAGTAATTACAAATTTTCTGGTTTGAGTGCTTTAATTACATAAATAATCCACTGTGGAAGGATTTGCTGAGGTGCTTAATGAATCATTTCTACATCTGCAGATAAAAGTCATAAAATTTCATTTTTGTGGCTATCTGTCATAATGTGTGGCTGGCGTTAGCCTAGATTTAGGCTAGGACATTCATAATTGTGATTGTTTACAACATATTGTAAGGAATCTATGTGTGAAGATCTATTGGTTATTTTTAATGATTCATGGTGGGGAGTGGGAGTATGTTGAGAACATATTTGAAACCTTGGAGTTTATAAGTAAGTTATATTCCCTGTTTCCAGGTAGTAAGATTATATAGGTACCATAGTTGGTTAGTGATGCTTAAAACAATTTTTTTTAAGTGGTTGTAAAGACTTAAATGTAAAACACAAAACTACAAAATTCCTAGAAGAGAACATTGGAGAAAACCTAGACGACCTTGGGTGGGGCAGTGACTTTAGGTATGATACCAAGGGTACAATCCATGAGAAACAGTTGATAGGCTGCACTTCATTAAAATTAAAAACTGTGAGAGGCTGTCAAGAAAACAACGTTAAGTCACAGACTGGGAGAAAATATTTGCAAAAGACATATCTGATAAAGGATTGTTGTCTAAAATATAGGAAACTTTTAAAATTCAGCAATAAGAGGACATTCTGATTTAAAAAATGCAAAAGACCTGGGGCGCCTGGGTGGCTCAGTCGTTAAGCGTCTGCCTTCGGCTCAGGTCATGATCCCAGGGTCCTGGGATCGAGCCCCACATCGGGCTCCCTGCTCCGCGGGGAGCCTGCTTCTCCCTCTCCCACTCCCCCTGCTTGTGTTCCCTCTCTCGCTGTGTCTCTCTCTGTCAAATAAATAAATAAAATCTTTAAAAAAAAAAAAAATGCAAAAGACCTGAAGAGATACCTCACTGAAGAAGATAATACAGATAGCATGTAAGCATATGAAAAGATGTTGGACATCATATGTTGTTAGAGAATTGCAAATTAAAACAATGACATACCATTATATACCAAGTAGAATGGCCAGTCTAACACTGTGACAGCCCAAATGCTGGCAAGGTGTGGAGCAACAGGAAGTTGCATTTATTGTTGGTGGGAATGCATAATGGTACAGCCACTTTGGAAGACAGTTGGTAGTTCTCACATAGTTAAACATACTCTTACCATATCATCCAACAATCACTCCTTGGTATTTACCCAAATAAATTGAAAAACTTACGTCCACACAGAAACCTGCACAGGGATGTTTATAGCAGCTTTAATCGCCAATAATTACCAAAACTTGTAAACAACCAGGATGTTCTTCGGTAGGTGAATGGGTAAATAAACTATGGGCATCCACATGATGGAATATTGTTCAGCACCAAGAAGATGAGCTACCAAACCATGAAAAGACATACAAGACACTTATATGCATATCACTAAGTGAAAGAAGCCAATCTGAAAAGACTACACACTGTATGATTTCAACTACATGACATTCTGGGAAAGGCAAAACTATGAAGACAATAATATCAGTGGTTTCCAGGGATAAGCAAGGAGGGAAGAATGAATAAGCAGAGCACAGAGGATTTTTAGGGCATTGACACTACTCTCTATGGTACTACAGTGTTGGATATATATATAAAATCAAGAGTAGGGCGCCTGGGTGGCTCAGATGGTTAAGCGTCTGCCTTCGGCTCAGGTCATGATCTCAGGGTCCTGCATCGGGCTCCCTGCTAGGCGGGGAGCCTGCTTCTCCCTCTGCCTTTCTCTCTCGCTCTGTCTCTCATGAATAAAAAAAAATCTTTAAAAAAAAAAAAAATAAATAAAATAAAATCAAGAGTAAAACCTAATGTAAACTATGACCTTGGGTGATGATATGTCTGTGTGGGTTCATCGATTAGAACAAATGTATCACTGTGCCAGGGGATGTTGTTCTTGAGTGGGGACAGAGAACGCTCTTTACTTTCTGCTCAGTTTTAGCATGAACCTAAAACTGCTCTAAAATAGAAAGTTTATTAATTCCTTCTTTTAAAAAAAAGTGGTTGTAGAACTGTTTGGCTTCTCAAATATTTGAGTTCCTGCTTTGTGCTATGCTGGGTAATGCCTTCTGAAAGGTCATAGCCCAGCGGAAAAGTTCAGAATCTAATGGACTCCTGGGAAATCTTGAAAAAATAGTGGTTCCTGTTCTGGGCATTGTGAGATTTCTGATTTTCAGACCTGACTCTCATGCTTTCTATCCTGCAGTCTTTTAGAACTATAATTTGTTTGGGAATTACCTATATATTTGACAAATTCATTCCTCTTCAGAGAATGAAATAGTCGTAAGTTTTGTCCTTCATTGATGCTAGAAGAATCAGCGTTGAATAGAGAAATAAGTAAATAGGAATATAATTTGCAATTTAGAGAGGATAGTTCTGTGTTCTTACTTCTTAATACCAAATATCATGATTAAAGACAATCAGAATTTCTTTTTTAAGGCATCTGAAAATCAGTGGTTTGCGTTCCAAATCTTGTTTATCTGATAAAGTATGTTATGCATTCTTTGATTTTTTTTTTTTGGTCAAGGATAATTACGCTTGCTCATACTGGGTTTTGTGCATACTAAGAGGGTTTTTAAAAATTTAATGTACTCTCTGAATAAGGAATATAGTCACATGGTTCAGACGTTAAAATAATATAAAAAGTTTATATTGAGTAGCCTATTTCTACTCTGACCTTGTTTCCTTTCCTACAGCTTCTGTAGATGACCACTCTGCTTGTTAGTCTTTCAAAGTGCTTTTTAAAAAATATTTATTTATTTATTTATTTGAGACACACAGAGAGAGAGAGCATGAGTGTGAGAGGCAGAGGGAGAGAAAGAATTTCAAGCAGACTCCCCAGTGAGCGCGGAGCCTGACACGGGGCTCCATCTCACGACCCCAAGATCACAACCTAAGCCGAAAGCAAGAGTTAGACACTTAACTGACTATGCCACCCAGAAACCCCTTTCAGTGCTATTTAAAAAAGCAAATACAAGCAAATACATTATTTTAGGAGGTTGTTTTTTTCCTAGAAAAAAGATGATATGATTTATCATTCATAACTTGTTGCTTACTTAAAGAGCATGTCAGTACTTTCATGAGGATAAGGATAAAATCCAATCCCTTCCTCAGTATACCAGCCCTTGGTGTGGCTGGTAAACAGTCCTGAAATTACTTACAAACTGTCTTAACTTGTCCTGAAAGGTAAATGGTTCAGGGGAGGCCAAAACCAAAATATTAGGTTAACATTTATTGACAGCTTACTGTATATTATGCTAAGTTTGCCACAACTCTGTGAAAAAGCATGTATGCTTAGCATTCCCATTTTATAGATAAGAAAATTGAGGCTCCAGAGAGGTTAAGAAACTTAGCCCATGTAATTAGTAGATATTAGTGATATGATCCAAAGCTAAACTTTGTTAAATTATGAGCATTTTTCAACATACAGAAAAGTAGAGAAACTAGTTTAATGAAATCCTGTACACCCATCACTGAGATTCAGTAGTTGTTAAGATTTTATATTTGTTTGATCTGTCCTTTTTTCTTTATTTCTTAAGTATTTAAAAAAATTTTTTTTACTTATTTATGAGAGAGATTGGAGAGAGAGCCAGGGTGTGGGTCTGGGGAGGAGCAGAGGGAGAGGGACAGGCAGCTCCACGCTGAGCACGGAGCCCAACGCAGGGCTTGATCTCAGGACCCTGAGATCATGACCTGAGCAGAAACCAAGAGTTGGACATTTAACCGACTGAGCCACCCAGGCGTCCCTATTTAAGTATTTTAAAACAAGTCCTAGATAATCATGTTATTTTGCTCCTATGTACTAAAGTATACATCTCTAAAAAATATAGATGCTTTCTTAAATAGTGACAGTGCCATTTATTACAGTCCTCCAAATAGCTAGAATGATAAAGAAGTTGGCATGTGACCAAGACCATCAATGCAGCCTAAAGAGCACTCTCAGCAATTCGGTTATGAAAGGGTGGGGGTTTTTCACGGGGACAATGACTGACCACACTGAACTAGATAAAGGCGGTAGAGGTGTGTGGCACCCAGAACTCTCCTGATAGTGAAATGTGCCTCCTGCTGAGCTCCAGTCCCCTTCTCTAACCACTAGTTAGAATCTACATAAAAACTTAGATTTTTAAATTAATAATTTTCTTAGAGCTACATGGAGCTATGAGTTTTAAATGTGCATTGGTTTTTGATGTGTGGGGGCATCATTTCTGATGGACTCCTAGCCTTGAACTTCCACTGTTTGTTTCAAGGTCTTTGACTTGCGTCAGTGTCACCGTCAGATGCAGCAGCAGGCGGCCACGGCTCAGGCTGCCGCCGCTGCTCAGGCAGCGGCCGTGGCTGGAAACATCCCCGGCCCCGGATCAGTAGGTGGAATAGCTCCAGCTATCAGTAAGTATGCTTTTGGCTTTTTGTTGTAAAGTGTAATAGTTGGCATTTTATCTTGATTCACTCAGTTGATTAGTTACTTTAAGCAGTAATAGAAAACTAAACTTTTTTTTTTTTTACTGGGCTAATAACATTTTTGAACTTTAAAAAACTGTTCTGTAATAGTTGCCCTTTGTCTAGGATCCTGTTTTCATTCTTTTTGTATCAAAAAGGGAATATGGGATAAAGGAGAAAGGGGGTTATTGTTAGATTATATTGATCAATCTCCTGGTTTTTTTGTTGATGCTTTTAATTCTTGCCTCACCAGCAAGGGTGGGTTGTAATCACTGACGTGCTTGGCTTTATTCTAGAAGGAAAGCATATTTCAATTTCAGAATTAGGTACCTCTCCAAGTTTTTCTTAAGTATGCTAAGCATGGAGAGAAAACTAAGTGAGGGTGGTATTTTGATAACTTGTAGACTTTTTTTTAATTTTAGGGTAAAATTGAACTGTGTGCCAGGTTTCACACTGATGGGGAATTTTTTACTGCAGAGTTAAACTCCTGACTATAGACTTTTATGATGGAAACACGTGGCACCCATCTTCCACGTCTGAAGGCATAACTAGTGATTCATTCAACCCCTGTTCTTAACCTCTTCAGTGTGGTAAGCAAATCACACTGGCTAAGAAAACTGCAGTGGCCCTGCAGGTTTCTCTACAGCACATGCAGACTCCTCCCACTAGATTCACTGTGATATTGATGAGTGGAGATTGACTAGATGACTGTATGTTCTGACTGGAAAATTAGCTGCAGAATCTCCTTTGTGACTTATGTTCAGGAGTTTACAGTGTAGAGGTAGATAAGACATACTCATCTGGAGAATTTGACTTTTTAATTTAGAGAATTTGACTTTTTAAAAAAATTTGAGCATCTAAACCATTAATTCGCTAGTTTTGATGTTATAAACATGTTTTTGCTAAAGAATCCAGAACTGTTATTAAATTTCTCATTCTTAACTACTGCCCCCATTGAGTAATTGCACGGTGTCTCTGTGACATTGTGAAATTGAGAGACAGACATCCTTTGGGTCATCCAAGAATTCTTAGTGGAACCAGGACTATTAACTGTCTCACTGTTAGTCAGGTCTTACTTTGAACGAGGCTGTTCAGACAGACAGTACGGTTCTTAGAACCAACCTGTGGACATGTGCTACCTCTTAAAAACAAGTTGTTTTTTTTTTTACCCTTCACCTCTCCTTCTAAAGAGAAACATAGGTGGGGTGTTGGTGGATTGTGGTAACTTACTTTATAATTGCTGATAGCTAGAAGACTCATGTGGAATGTGAATTGTCTTAACCAAAAGTTTTTGGTCCGAAAGTGTAGATCTACACGTACTTCTTGGCACTTTGACAGAGAAGTTATATGCTGGGGAGCATGAAGTAAATAAAGCTGGTCACTTTGTTAATAAGGTGTAGGGAGGTTGGAAGATACCAGCCTGTCCCTCTGACGTCTTCCAAATCCTCTCTGTTAGGTTTGTCAGCGGCTGCCGGCATTGGTGTTGATGACCTCCGTCGCTTGTGCATACTCAGGATGAGTTTCGTGAAAGGCTGGGGACCGGATTACCCGAGACAGAGCATCAAAGAAACGCCTTGCTGGATCGAGATTCACTTACACCGGGCCCTCCAGCTCTTAGATGAAGTGCTTCACACCATGCCTATTGCTGACCCACAGCCTTTAGACTGAGGTCTTTCTCTGTCGGGGCCCTTAACATTGTCAGGATGGTGGACTATGAAATACAATCCTGTTTATAATCTGAAGATATATTTCACTTTTGTTCTGCTTTATCTTTTCATAAAGGGTTGAAAAGTGTGTTTGCTGCCTTGCTCCTAGCAGACAGAAACTGGATTAAAACAATTTTTTTTTTTTCCTACTTAGAACTTTTCAGGCATGGCTCAGAGCTTGAAGATCAGGAAAAACACATTAAATCCTCACCAGTTATGTATGAAGGAATCATTCCAGTGCTGGAAAATTTAGCCCTTTAAGATGTCTTAGAGACTTTTATATGCAGAACATTGATACATGTGTTATTCTACAGAATAAATTCAATATTGCTGATTTTAAAGGAGAGAAGTTCTCAAAGTTAATTCACCTATGTTATTTTGTGTGCGAGTTGTTATTGTTGAACATACTTTACTCCAAATATTGTGCCATGTGGGTGAGTTAATTTTACCAAGAGCAACTTCACTCTGTGTTTAAAAAATAAGATAGTTAATGTATTATAACCTTTTATCCAAAATATTTTTTTGCAAGTTAAACTAGTGAAGATGATTTCAATTCAGATGGTCTTGCAACTTCAATTTTATTTTTGCCAAGGCAAAACACTAATCTGTGTGTATATTGAGAATTCCGTACAATTACCCCACAAAGAAATACCCCACAAAGAAAATTACATTTGTTATCCCTGTTGGATAACTATTTATCAAGAAATATTCTTTTGCCCTGTTATACAGTAGATGTATTTTATATTTCTAGGCACAAGGTTGGTCACTAAGAAGCCTAGAAGAGGAATTTCTTTCCTTCATGAATTCATAAGGAAAGGTTTTGTATTTTTAAAAACACTAAAAGCAGTGTCACGCCACTTAGTATCTCACTGTTCTACAAAGGTGGCAATGCTTAAACTAAGTGAGTATTTTGGAAACTGCTAAATTCTATGTTGAATACTGTGCAGAATAATGGAAACATTACAGTTCATAATAGGTAGTTTGGGTATTTTTGTACTTGATTTGATGTGTGACTTTTTTTTCGTATACTGTTTAAATCATGTATGTTATGACATTGTTTAAAATTCAGTTTTTGTATCTTGGGGCAAGACTGCAAACTTTTTTATACCTTTTGGTTATTCTAAGCCCTTTGCCATCAATGATCATATCAGTTGGCAGTGACTTTGTATAGAGAATTTACGTAGAAAAGTTGCAAATGTATTGACTGTACCACAGACACAATATGTATGCTTTTTACTTAGCTAGTAGCATAAATAAAACCGAATCTCAACATACAAAGTTGAATTCTAGGTTTGATTTTTAAAAAAGTTTTGTTTTCTTTTGCACTTTTGAGTTCAACCTCAGAAGCAAGACACCTTCTAAATGACAGGCAGCAGCCCATACTATCCGGCAGCTTTGGTTTCCCTCACACTCTGCCAGGACTTCCCCGTGGACATTATGTATCCAGTGTAGAGTTGATTGTTGTTGTTGTTGTTGTTGTTGTTTGCTTTTTTCCAGCTTTTATTTTACTGTAGCAAAATAGGCCTGATTGTCTACAAGATAAATAGGTTGTCTACAGGATAAATAGTGTGGAATAAAACCAAGGGTTATCTTTCAGATCCTTTTACTTTTTGCTTGGAGGGCCTTCATAAGTGTAATAAGATTCTTTAAGGTGTGTTACAAGTTTGAGATTTGAGAAACACTATGCATAATAGTCATCCTTCTATTGACTTAAATGGGTAAGTTGTCTTTGTCCTTGCTCAGAACGTCTTCTTCGTAAGACCATTCTGGAAACCACTGAGTTTGCTTATTGCTGTGATGTAAACATAGATCTTGATCTGAGCTACATGTCTTTTGTTTTAAAATAATTTCTCTGCTGGCTCATTTGAACTCTTGAGTACTTACAGATACTTTTGTTAAAGACCTGATTTTAATCTATAAATGTTTGGTGATTTAAGTTTTATTGGCAGATTTTTTTAAAAAAAATCTTCATTCTCTAGAAATTGCTGACTTTAGATCTATTTTACTGCAAATGAAGAATAGGAGTGAAGGGAGAGATTTAAAAAATTCAGATTATTTGATTAGGATCATTAGCATGCTATGACATAATCCGTTGCCTCCTTTTCTCCTTTAAGGAAGGTTTTCATGTTTAATCATCTGGGGAAAGTATGTGGAAAATATTTGCTGAGAAGTCTATCTTTGAAGCCAAGCCACCTGTCTTGGTTTCTTTCTGCTAAGAGCCATAACATTACTACCAGTATGTAGGAGTACTTGTAGTTATTAATTGCTTTATATTTGTACCTAGGTTCAGTCACATGCTTTTGAGAACACACCTAGTATGTTAATGTCAGTTATTTCTGAGGAGCTTAGTTGTTAAACAGTATTTCCATTTCTTAGAGGTAGTCATCTTTGATGAGTAAGACTCAAGAATCACTAGGTTTAAAATTTTATGGCTACTTTAGGATAGGATAGTTTCCGCAGTTCTCAGAATCTGATTATTATGAGAATATGGTTTTGGGTAGATTTTCTCTAGCTATTTCATATCTCAAAACGTTGAATTTCATTGAAAGCTGAGTGAGAGTTGAACCAAGTACCTTTATAATCCAGTATGAGGCCATTCCACTTTGGTCCAGTGCCTTTCAGTGCGTTATCAAAGGGAATCCTTAATGGTGTTGCCTTTATTTTCCAGGGAGTAGGTTGTTTTATGGGATATAGCCTATCTCATTTTTTATAATATGCTACTCCTGGTATACAAAGATAATGATAATAAATCACTGCCATATAACCTTGTTTTTCTAGAAGCACGGCTCATTTGTATGAACCTACCCACTAAATAGGTCTCCTATCCCATTCCTCCTGTAATCACCGTAGGTTTACAGGCTGGGTGGTTAGCTTAAGGATTATCATACTCAAATTATCCAAGTAAACTGAAGACATATTAGCTGTATTGTATTTCAAAGTTAAAAATTCATTTTTGTGGGAAAGGGTGTGGTGTAAAGGGGGATATTTGTAATAGAAAATTTGAGGGCAAAATAAAATGCTCTGTCTTCCAGATGGTAGACATCTTACTTTAAAAGTTTATTGCAGTTATCTTTTTGACTATGCCCATCTGGAGAAGGGAAATTTTACATTTTCCCGTGGTGCTCCTTACGCATCTCTGGAGGTGAAATATTTCTATTCCTGGTTTGGTGGTAACTGGTCAATAGTTACTAGCTATTATGCAAAATTAGATTAGTTCAGATCTTTTTTAGAGCCTTTTGGAAGAAGCAGTTTATTCTGAGTAGGGCAGAATCCTTTTTGTTGATAGTTTTCTATAGTTTGCTCCCTTCATCATTAAGTTGTTTTACTCGCATTTTATTTAATGATAGCAGATTGGGAAGATGATGAATTTTAGGTTACTGAGGTAAATGAGTATATGAAAGCAATTACCTGTAAAATCACCTAATAACTTTTAGTAGATGGGGCTGAGCTAAGACTAGCAGACAACAGTAACATGAAGAAATGCTTTCTTTCTTTTCAGTTTTCAAAGCTCTTTATTACACTGTTTCACTTGATCTTTACAGTAACTGTAAGAAGGGGTTAGAGAGAAGGAAATGCTTTTTTTTTTTTTTCTTTCTAAAGGCAGACTTCATCTTGTTGCAGATAGCTATCTGTAAATAGTTGCCTAAATTCTTTGCAAAGATTATAGAAGATAGGCTGTGAGAATCTTTTGTGCAAGCCTTTCCTTTTTTTTTTTTTTTTCTGACAACTAGGTAATTTCTCCTAAGGTACATCAGGAAGGATGTATAAGGTTAGTGGTCGCATTCATAGAAGCATCCTCGGCTCGGTCTTGTCCCTAGTACCTGTCCCAGTGCTGCTAGGCTGTTTCTCTTGTTTACCTGCTCTCACTGTGGAATGGAATTTTCTGTGTTATCCTTATTTAAGCAGTAAACCTTTTTTAGCCATTTTTTTTTGATGGAGTTATTTAATATGTATATCCAAGAACATACTAGGCATATTTCTTTTGTCCCTAGCTGTCTTTGTAGATGTCCGGGGCTGCTAAGGTTTTGCCTTGATAAACTAAATGGTCATAGACTCATATGGTTTGAATGTTTACTTTTTTTTACACACATACCCTCCAGTATTCTCCCCTTCTGACCACTTCTTGTGTACCTCCCCTTAGGAGTTTCTTCTTTCCTTTCTGATTCATTTTTCCAACTGCTTGGGCAATAAAGCCAGGTAACTAGACTTATTAGAACTACCTTTAAAACACAAGGAGAAACTGGGACAAGTCCCGAGAAACTTTCCTGTAAAGTATTGAAAAGGCCTTCAGTGCTGTGGTGTCTGATATCAGTTTGCTTAGAATGTTTCCTGATTCTTTGCTGAGTTCCAGGTAATTGAGGTTGGGAGAAGTGGGTCATATTCACATTTTCCCCCTTTGAAAGATTTTGAAAAGTTTTGTTGCTTCCACCTCCATGCTGCTCATACAAAAACTGGGGTCACAAGACTCACCAAATTAGCATCATTAGTCAGAGCAGTACCGTTGCCTAGAGGATACCAGCAAAAAAACCGAACAACAACAAAAAATAAACTTGGGAAGGTTATTTTTGTTGGTTTGGGTATCCCCATTTAAGCCCTATCTTCTGGCTTTCCTCCTCTACAGATATTTTTGACCTATAGGTGCCTTTATGAGAATTGAGGGTCTGATATCCTGCCCCAAGGAATAGCTAAAGTAATTGCTCATGTTTTCAGGGATTTTAACATCAGACTTGAATGAATGAATGAACCGCAATCCTTCCTTCCTTCCTTCCTTCCTTCCTTCCTTCCTTCCTTCCTTCCTTCCTTCCTTCCTTCCTTCCTCTCTCTCTCCTTCCTCTCTCTCTCTCTCATAGGAAGGACCGAGGTGAAGACAATCATTTCTCTCTGTTGATGTGGATAGTTTTCTCAGTAGCTCTCAGAGCCCGTGTTCTTGTTCAACCTGAAACTAGTGGCTCTGGTCTGGCACCAGGTATGTTCTGGCTTGCACTCTGCCACTAATCTGATGTGTGACCTTGGGCAGGTAATTTACCTTCTCTGGGCCTCAGTTGCCTCATCTGTAAAATGAGGGAGTTGGATTAGATGTGTCCTTCCAGCTCTGAAATTTAAGTGACCTTGCCTACCTTGCAGCAGGTTTTGATTTCTTCCTTACTTTTGCTCTGCTGTTTGAGGGGGCTTTTTACTTATTTCCACGTTATTCAAATGAGATTAGGCTTGATATTTTATTACTATTCTCCTATGGACAAGAAGTTACATAATACGTCCTTGAGACTTAAATTTAACCAAAGGCCTAGCACCACCTTGGGGGCTGCAATAAATACTTAAAAAAAAAAAAAAAACAAAAAACCTGAGAGGAGGGGAAAAACCTTCATTTTATTTTCCCATCATCTCTATTAAAGGTTTCTTAAGGCTTTTTTTGAGTCATGGCATTCCATCTTTTGGGTTGGTATGTGTTTGACACCATCCTCTTAAGTGCTGTGTGCTGGTAATATTTTTTCTCGACTAAAATGAAAACTTACTGTAAATGCCTAATGATATTAGAGGTCATTACTTCTGGTCTTTGGTTTCTTAACTCTTTTATGTTCAAAACAGGGAAATTCCTCTGAATCACATCAGTTAAAATGGTTCATACGATAGAAGAAAACAATACCAGTGGATGATCATTCCCTTTATTCTTGGCTTTTTTTAGGTCCATTTTGATTAGAAGACTTTTGGGTGGCGTGTTCTTTCAGAGTACTTTTCCAGCCTATTCTTGGATAAGTATAATTAATGAACGTGGTTTTTTCAAGGACCTTGAGAGCCTTCCTTGGGAGTGGGTCAAGGGTGGGGTGGTTGGGGAGTCCTGGTAGAGGCCAGCTCTGTGCTAGCTGGAGAGGAAGCAATGAAACCAACTGCTGTTGCCATGGCTGCTTGTCATTGATAGAAGGACTCATGGGCTTGGATTGGTTAAAAGGCTATAAACAGGGAGTCGAGAAACTTCCTTCAAGTATGGGGTTCTGGCCAATGCCTTGGACATGTGACTTAAGGGAACAGCATGAATGCTTGTAGATGATGCAAACCTCTGGTGGGCTGCAGAACCGTCTGGAGGAAGTGACTGGGGGTTGGGGACCGATTTGGTGGTGGTATTTCCCAACTCTGTCTCCTCCCCTGAAATCAGAGTAATGTAGCTATGCCAAAACCCAGAGAAGAGCCACACTTAGCTTCTGCTTTTGGGAAAACTGGTCAGCTAAAGCTCCGGTAGTTCCTTTGTGGCTTTCTGTATATTTTTGCCTGGTTGAAGTCTGTGGCTAAAAAATAGTTGAACCTTTCCTGAGAACTCTGTAACAAAGTATGTTTTTGATTAAAAGAGAAAGCCAATTAAATCATTATGTGCTCATTCTTTTTCTTAAGCTTGTGGATGTCTTGAATCTGGAAAGAGTTCCTAATCACTTAGAGAATTCTCAAACTTGAAGACAACAGTTTCTTCACAGCTTTGTGACCACTGAAATGGAACATACAACATTTCAGATATGACCATGAAAGAACAGTCCCCTTTCTTTTCTCATTTCTAAAAGGAGACAGGGTGGAGAGATGGTGGATGGAGAAGAGGTGGATGCTAAGGGATTATGAGAACCAAGATGCTTAAGGAGAGACAGACATTGAAAATTGGAGACCCTGCCATTGCCCATCTAAGAATTAAGGAAAGCTATTAGCTTTCTAGCTCCCTCTTCTCTGAATTGGGATTCAAGGTAGGGGGGATGAGACACCATAAGGTGACTCTATGGCAATGACTTATAAGTTGCATGACCAAATCAGTATTTCTGATCTTGCTGACATGAGTTCCAGAGATGTTTATTAGGCTGAGAGACTTGTTCTCACCTGACCTAAAGTTCACAGTATTTTATTTTAGGCTAGAACTTGAAAGGGGTAGCTCCTTGGCATTCTTTGGGGAAATAAAAACATTTCTTTATGAAGCACTTAAGGATAAAGGGTAGTTGTATGTATTCATCTCTGCCCTTTGCTCTTGACCCCTAATTCTTTATGCTTTATTCCATGTCCTGCCTCATCAAAATTCCCACAAATGATAACCTCAAAACTCTAAATCCCCTTCAAGCCCTTCCTACCCCCATCATCTCACTGTGATAAATTACAGTACCCTTTCCCCTCAACCCTTTCTATTCTAAAAGAGTAATTATTTTTGGTTCTGGCCATACTTTGGGGATGGCACCCACTTCTATATTTTGATGTAGTTCTGTTGAGTCACCACTTGGCCTCAGACAGATGGACAGAATGGGTTCAGAAGACCAGAGAATTTTCTCCAGATGTACCCTAAAAGAATGGCTAAAGGAAGTTCTCTAAACAGAAAGGAAATAAAAGGAGAGAAAAATGGGAAAAAGAAAAAATATGGTAAGCATAAATACAAATACAGTAGGCTTTCCTTTTCATCGTGAATTTTCTAAATTTATGTTTGATTGTTGAAGCAAAAATTGTTACACTGCCTAAGGTAATTCTAAATGTATATAGAGGGAATATTTGAAACTACTGAAAAAGCTGTATAGAGACAATCAGAAATACTATAGATAAATAAAAATGGAATTATTTTAAAAAGGCTCAGGTAACTTACAATGAGGCAGGAAAGAAAACAAGCAGAAAATAAAACGGCAGACTTAAGCTTTAACATATCAATAATTACATTAAATGTAAATGGTCTAAATATACCAATTAAAAGACAGTTATTGGCAAGTTGGATTAAGAAACATGATCTAACTGTAACTGTCCACAGGGAACACACCTCAGTAATATAGTAATATAGGCAAGCTGAAAGAAAAAGTATGGAAAATATATATCAGGTAAAAATTAAAAGCAGTAGTGGCTATGTTAATGTCAGATTTCAGAGCAAAAACAATAACAAAAAACAGAGACAAAGGGACATTATTTAATGATAAAAGGCCAACCCATCAAGAAGATACAGTAATCCTTATTGTGTGTACAGTAAACCAGAGAGCTGCAAAACATGTGAAGCAAAAAGTGATAGAACTGGAGAAATGAACATCCACAGCTGTAGTTGGGAACTTCAACATCTTAAACGATTGATAGAACAACTAGATATAAATTCATCAAAGATCTAGAAGCCACCCAACACCACCAAAATGCATATGCTTCTCAAGTACAAACGTACCATATTCCAAGATAAATTGTATCCTGGATAGACCCAAAACTCAACAAATTTTTAAAAATTGAAGTCGTAACAGATATTCTCTGACCACAATGGAATCAAACTAGAAATGATTAATAGAGAACAGAAGAATCTCCAAACACATAGAAACAAGAAACAACATACTTCTAAAAACAATCCATGGGTCAAAGGAAAAGCATCAAGGGAAATTAAAAAAAAAAACACAAACCCATAAAACACTGAACTGAATGAAAAGTGAAAATATACTGATATTTGCGAGATACAGCTAATTCAATACTGAAAGGGAAATTTATGACACTAAATGCAAATATTAGAGAAGAGGAAAAAATCTCAAATCCCAGCTTCAACTTCAGACACCTAGAAAAACCCCAAATAAACAAGTAAGCAGAAGGAAGGAAATAAAGAGCAGAAATCCATATAGTTGAAACAAAAACAATAGAGAATATCAATGAAACAAAGAGCTGGTTCTTTGGAAAGATTAGTAAAATCAACAAACCTCTAGCAAGACTGACCAGAGAAAAGATATAAATCACCAGTATGGGGTATGGGATATCACTTCCAGACTCTGGAAACGTTAAAAGGGTAATAATGGAATGATAAAACAACTTTAGGCACAAATTTGTCAACTTGATTTTGACATCTAATTTTCAACAATTTGTTGAAACTTTCACAACTCACCCATTATGAAGTAAATAATTTGAATTGCTCTATAGCTGTTAAGGAAATTGAATTCATAATTATAAAATTCCCAAAAAGAGGGGCACCTGGCTGGCTCAGTTGGAAGAGCATGTAACTCTTGATCTCAGAGTTGTGAGTTCAAGCCCAATGCTGGGTTTACTAAAAAATTACTAGATTACTAAAAAAGCAAAATTAATAAACGTAAAAAATTTTTAAAAAATAAAATCCCAAAAATGAAATTTCCAGTCCCAGATGGTTTCACTGGAGATTCTACCAAACAAAGAATTATAATAATATATAATTATAATAATTATACCAACTACACAGTCTTTTCCAGAAAATAGAAGTGAACACTTCCTAATTCACTTTATGAAGCTAGTATTCTCCTGATCAAAAAAACAAGACAAGACAATGCAAAAATATCCGCCATGAATATACATGCAAAGAGGTCCTTTACAAAATTTTAGCAAACAGAATTCAGCAAGGTATAAAGCATACAGTGGTTTCCAGGGGCTGAGGAAGGGATAGGCTGGGAGGTCAGTGGGTGTTGAAGGTAAGAAGGTAACAGAGGGATCTTTGTAGTGATGGAAATGTGTATCCTGACTGTTAATGTGGATGTCCTGGTGTGGTACTAGACTATAGCTTAGCAAGGTGTCAGTTTGGGGGATTTCACTGTATCTTTCTTACGGCTGCATGTGACTCTATATAATTGTTTCAAAATAAAAAGTTTAACTTAAAAAAAATCATTACTGAGTGTCCAACTCCAGGGTGGTGCTTTGGGCCCCAAATAGCTCCACAGTGAGTGTGCCCCCAGCAGCTGTTGCTTGCGGTTAGTCCTGAGCAAAGGCAAGAGTGGTCTTGAGTGGCGGGTCGTTTTCTGGAACCTGTGAAGTTCCCACGAGCAGCACGTAGTCCTTAGGGCCCACTGCTCAATCTCCCTCTCTACTTCTTAGATCCTCTTTTTTTTTTTTTTTTAAAGATTTTGTTTATTTATTTGAGAGACAGAGAATGAGAGACAGAGAGCATGAGAGGGAGGAGGGTCAGAGGGAGAAGCAGACTCCCTGCTGAGCAGGGAGCCCGATGCGGGACTCGATCCCGGAACTCCAGGATCATGACCTGAGCCGAAGGCAGTCGCTTAACCAACTGAGCCACCCAGGCGCCCTTAGATCCTCTTTTAACTGCCCCTCATCTGATGCTTAAGACATTTGTCCACATAAAACATTTATTCAGAAGGTAGATCTCAATGTTGTGTTCTTATCACAGTAAAATTAAAAAAGGACAACAAAAAAAACCATCGGGGGCGCCCGGGTGGCTCAGGTCGTGATCTCAGGGTCGAGCCCCATGTCAGGCTCAGTGTGGAGTCTGTTTGAGATCCTCTCTATCCCTCTCCCTCTGCCCCTCCCCCTGCTCATGCAATAAATGAATGAATGAATGAATGAATGAATGAATGAATGAATAAAATTAAATTTTTGAAGTCCTTACTATAACAAAAAACTTGAAAAAAGTCATTACTATAACATTTATAATGAAACCATCAGTTATCTTTTAAGAAATTTAAAAAGCAAAAAGAAAATCCTTTATTTTAATCTATACTTACTATTTCTGGTGACTCTCATTCTTTTGTGTAGATTTGAGTTGCCAGTTGGCATATTTTCTTTATGCATCAGGAATTTCCTTAACATCTCTTACAGGGCAGGTCTGCTGGCAGTACATTTTCTCACTTTTGTTTGAGAAAGTTTTGGCTTTGTTTTTGAAAATTCCACTGGATAAAGAATTCTAGGGGCGCCTGGGTGGCTCAGTTGTTAAGCGTTTGCCTTTGGCTCAGGTTATGATCTCAGGGTCCTGGGATCGAGTCCCGCATCGGGCTCCCTGCTCGGCAGGAAGCCTGCTTCTCCCTCTCCCACTCCCCCTGCTTGTGTTCCTGCTCTCGCTATCAATCTCTCTGTCAAATAAATAAATTTAAAAATCTTAAAAAAAAAAAATTCTAGGCTGACAGTTTTCTTCTTTTAGCACTTTAAAGATTATTTTATTACATTGCTCCGTGGGTAAAGATGAACATGTGTGAACTGAAAGAACATGTCACAAAGAGAAGTAACACCTGGAGTTGAGGTCTACTGAGCAGGGATCAACCTCGCCAAAAACAACCAAAAAATCGAGGGCTGGGCAAGGCTTCCATTTCAACTCCTGTGTTTGTGGCCGGAGCAGGAAACTCCATCTTCATTGCTAAACTCAGAACATCCCCTCCAAAAACAGCTTTTCCCCCAAGCAGGGCTGCCTCCCTCCAGACCACAGGACCCAGCCAGAGATGCCACATCTTGTGCTGTGTGCTAGGAACCCAGGAGCCCTGGGGGCTTAACAGGAGGCCAGAGGCCAAAAGGAGGCAAGAACTAGACTTCTTGCCATGACTAGCACCTCATGGTTTTTGTCATACCCTGAAGTCTTCCTGTAGCAGGTACTTGGCTCCACAGCCAATAAATGGGGTCACACTTCTACTTTCCCACCTACTTGGAACTATTTCTGGATTTTCTATTCAGTTTCATTGGTTTGCCTATTCCTGTATTATTACCATACTATTTAAATTCCTATAGATTTGTAATTTAATACATGTGATTTAATATATAGTCATATTAGTATATTAATATACGACATATTTAGAATCTCTGAATATGTAATAATATATTTTAAATCTCCTAGGGCTAGTGCAGTCTATTGTAAAAAAAATCCCAATACACACAGAGCACAATAACAAATTTCTTTACTGTTCACCTCCTACTTCATTTCTCCCCCTAAAGCAGTTAACTAACCCTTCACCAATGTTTTTTTTTTTTTTAATGGTGGTGTGTGTGTGTGTGTGTGTGTGTGTGTTTAAGATTTTACTTATTTATTTGACAGACAGAGACACAGCGAGAGAGGGAACACAAGCAGGGGGAGAGAGAGAGGGAGAAGCAGGCTTCCTGCTGAGCAGGGAGCCCGATGTGGGGCTCGATCCCAGGACCCTGCGATCATGACCCGAGCCAAAGGCAGACGCTTAATGACTGAACCACCCAGGCACTCTCCCTTCACCAGTGTTTTATAGCCTTCTATCTTTCTAATGTTTTCTCATTGTATATTTATACACATAGTTTATTTTCTGCTCACACCAGTAGAGTTATATTACAGCATTTTATTAGCTACAAGATGCCATCATAATAACATACACACATACTACCAAGAAGAGACTATACTGCCAGGTAAACTACGACATATGCTTTCTTTTCACTTATAATTTTTATTTGACATTTATTGGAAGAGTTCAGACTTATTTACACAAAGTGGTTCTTTTTTTGTATTATTTCTCAAGTCCATACATTAAATGGAAACCTAAGGTGGCTCAGGGGTTTGCTAAAATTTCTGCATGTTCAGAATCTGAGTCCCGAATCTCCTGGCCTCGAATTGCGGTGACTGATTGCACACACTGTATCCTTCAGCGTGCCATCAAGAACCGTGTGGTGCAGCATTTCTTTCGTTTTTTTTTTTTTATATTTTTTATTGTTATGTTAATCACCATACATTACATCATTAGTTTTTGATGTAGTGTTCCATGATTCATTGTTTGTGCATAACACCCAGTGCTCCATGCAGAACGTGCCCTCCTCAATACCCATCACCAGGCTAACCCATCCTCCCACCCCCCTCCCCTCTAGAACCCTCTGTTTCTCAGAGTCCATCCTCTCTCATGGCTCATCTCCCCCTCCGATTCCCCTCCTTCATTCTTCCCCTCCTGGTGCAGCATTTCTTAAAAGATGACTTTGCTACTGTCTCAGGGAGTTTCTTCCAAGTTACAGTTGTTGATGCTAGCACTTTCTTGATTCCCCAGGAGTTCACAGAAAGTTGTTAGGCGATAGGACTCTTGTTCCTTCATCAGATGGTCCTAACTGGTTTCGTTAACTGACATTTTCAGGGCTCACATATGCTCAGGCGACACAGCTGTACCTCGACTGGCCCTGAGCCTATAGCGCTGAAGCCATTCGTTGTAAGGTGACTTCTAATTTTCAGAGGTGTTGAAATGGGTTCAGATGTGTGTGTCTCAATCAATTGATAAAATATGTCAGTATTTTTCTGTAACTTCCTTTTCTCAGCTAATGATATGTGCAGGAGATCTTCTCGTGTTTATTCACGTCGACCTGCCTAAGATTTTACAGGGAAAAGCTGCAGTGTTCCGCAGTGTGGATATACCACAATTTATCTAATCACTGTTCTATTAGGGATATCTGTCTTGTTTCTAAATATTATGAAAATGCTACAATAATTACTATTCATCCTCAATATTTCTCTAGGGTGGAGATTTGGAAGTCACATTGTTGGATTGAAGAGTCTGCCCACTTAAAATTCTGAATGGTCCCCCAGAAGGCCTTATCAGTTGCAGGTCTCAACAGTGTGTCTTAGAGTGTCTGTATCCCTCAGCCTTGCCCATAATGGACATTATCAGCTTAGAAATTGTGCCAATATCATTGGATTAGGAATGATGCCTTGCTGTGATTTTACTATGCATTTGCCTGATTACTGGTAAGAAAAGAAGCTCTTGTGTGTTTATGGTCCACTTACTTCTTTGGTGAATGGCCTGTTCCTAATCTAGTTGTTTGTAATTTAAAAATTTATCAGTACATGCTTTTATATATTCTGGACCTGGATATTTATCCTTTGCCTATTATATATGTAAATGATTTCTTCCAGGCTGATCCTTCCTTTTAGTTTTGTTATTGGTTGCAATGTTTAATAGAAATTTTGAATTGATGGAGTCATATCTCTCAGAAATTTCCTTTACAAGCTTCTGTGTTTTGAGTTTTGCTTAGGAAAGCCTTCCCCACTCAAAGATTATACAAATATTCTTCTTCTGTCTTGTAACATTGTGGTATTTTACAGGTTGTATGGTTATTTATTTTAGTCATTTAATTCCATTGTGATTTATATATAATGTGAGATTTAGAGACCAAACTTCCATTTTTTCCAAAGGGATACCTAATTGATTCAACACTGTTTATTAAATAAACCATTTGGTCACTGATATATTTCTTGGTATGCCTCCTTTATCGTGAACAAAACTTTCATTTACGTATGTTTCGTTCTGGGCCCATGACTGCATTCCACTGATCTGACTGATTGATCTATCTGTATCCTTGAGCCAATACCACCAAGAAAGTTCTTCTGGCTTTAAAATATGCTTTAATGCCTCCTAGGGTAAATTTCCCCTCATTGCTTTTCTTTTTCCATTTGCAGGAGAAGGTATGTCCAGTCGTTAGAGAGTTGACCACCTGGATTAGTTTTCTACTGCTGTGTAACAAATTACCACACAGAACAGATTAAAACAACTCCCACTTGTTCGCTCCCAGTTTCCATGGTTCGGGAGTCCGACACATTTTAGATGGCTTCTCATGAGGCTGAAATCAGAGTGTCCTCCTCAGCTGGAGGCTCCGACTAGGGAAAGATCTGCATGAAAGCTTCCTCAGGTTGTTGGCAGAATTCATTTCCCTAGGGTTGGAAGACCAAGGTCCCCGTGGTCTTGCTAGCTGTTGGTTGGGGACTGCTCCTAGGTCTGCCTTGCGACCATGTCAGCCATGGAGGGCCTCCCTCGAGTCAAACCCCTCACATTTTGAGCTCTTGCACTTCCCCTTCTGTGACCAGCTGAAGAAAACTGCTTTTAAAATGCCCATGTACTTCGGACAGGCCCACCCGGATAATCGCCCTATTTTAAGGTCAACTGTGCCATATAATGTCACCCAATCACAGGTGTGAAACCAGCATCTCACAGTCCTGGGGATTATTCAGGGGAGATACACCTGGAGTGCAGGAAATCTTGGGATCCACCTTACAATTCTGCTTATCACATCACCTGAAAGGGGTGCAAAAGAGAGATCTTTCCTTTGGGTAGGAGGTTATTTTTGAGCACTGTTCTGTGCTAGGTATGGGTGGTGTGTGTGTGTGTGTGTGTGTGTGTGCGCGTGTGTGTGGAGGACCTCCAAAGAAGCCCAGGTATAGTTTCTACAAGGAGCTCATAGTCTGATAGGGTTAGCAGTTAAAGGAAGCTGGGGGCACACGACTTCCCGGATGTCTTCTCTTTTCCAAGTGAGCATCTCCAGCAACCTCAGTTATTTCTTCTAGGAAATGGCCTCTAGACTCCTCTCCATTACTTCTCTCCTGCTGGGTAGGAGTAGAGAGAGCGGGACAAAGACATAAACTTGCTTCAGGCCAAAGCAGCGTGTAGTCAGTGCCTCAAGTGAAGGTCGACCAGGGTCACTAGTCTTCGAAGGAAGCTGGAGGATCAGGGAAAGCTTCCTGGAGGAGGTGTACTTTGAACTTGACCTTGAAGATTGGGAAGAATTTCAGCAGGAAGAGATGGACACAGGAAGGGTGATTCCAGGAATGACAAGGCAAAGGCATGGATGTGGAAGCCTGTGGGCATTTTCTGGAAGGACAAGCAGCAGTGTGCAGGGGGGCCCCCCAGAGAGTGTGCGTGCAGATGAGCAGCGGCGGAAATGCAGAGTCGGGTCTGGACTAGACAAGGCAGAGGAGTTCAGACTTTGGTGAGGATGCCCGGTCAGCTGGACTCATTGTGACACTAGAATAATTTTTGCCACTTGCCCGGGAGGGAGAGGTTTTATTCCAAGTTAATATTCCACATTAACACCTAACATGAAAGAGAGAGAGAGAGAGAAACAGGCATCACCAAGACCACAAAAGTATCCCTGATGAGCCAGTAAGAGGGGACAGGACACACAGCTGAAACAAGTCCATCTTTGCAGTGGGGAAGCCTGCACCCCTTAAGTGCTCCGGCCTTCTGCTGGCTGGGACAAACCATGCCCCGAGAGCTGTAGTTGTAACTGAATCAGACCACAGTCAAAGTGCCACTTGTTATGGGTTGAATTGTGTCCCCCCAAAAAGATACATTGAAGTTCTAACTCCTGGTACCTGTGATTGTGACCTTGCTTGGAAATAGGGTCTTTGCAGATGTAATCGAGTTAAGATGAGGTCATTGGGGTGGGCTCTAACCCGACAGGACCAGTGTCCTTATGGATAGAAGCGGAGAGACAGGCTGACACGCGGGGAGAGGGCCAAAGGAGGTCAGAGGCAGAGCCCCGAGACTCGTCTGTAAGCCAAGGAAAGCCATT
This sequence comes from Neomonachus schauinslandi, assembly GCF_002201575.2. Classification (NCBI taxonomy): domain Eukaryota; kingdom Metazoa; phylum Chordata; class Mammalia; order Carnivora; family Phocidae; genus Neomonachus; species Neomonachus schauinslandi. Next base: position 23,445,541 of record NC_058416.1, on the reverse strand, counting down.
ACCGGCCACCACCAGAGGCTGGAAGAGGCAAGGAAGAGTTTGCCCCTACAGGTTTCAGAGGGAGCCTGGCTGTGCTCACGCCTGGATTTTGCACTTCTGTGAAAGAGTAAGTTCCTGCTGCTTACTTCTGGCTTCCAGAACCGTGAGAAAATAAGTTTCTGCTGCTTTAAGCCACCTTGCTGGTGGTGCTTTGTTATGTATGGTAGCTGTAGGAAATTAACACAACATTCATTGTTCATTCTTCAAACATGTCATGTGGGCCCACTGAGCCAGGCTCTGTGCGGCGGGGGTGGGGTGGGGGTGGGGGCTTCAGGCCAGCTCTCTGCCGGGTGAGATGCTGGCAGCAGGTGTCACAGAGTCCCGGGGGAGCCCACTGAGAACCGGAGCCTCAATCTGGAAAGACATGTGGGGCACATGGAGCGGGATAGTAGTGACTCCGTGAAACCACCCAGGACAAGGTTCAAGCCGCAGGACTTTGCTGATCACTTCCTGGGGTCCTGGAGGTGCCATTCCGTGCTACACTGAGGTCCCACAGAAAGGAGTGCTCAGGAAGGAGGGGAAGTAATGCGAAAAATCTCTCGAGAGTGAAAACACGTCTGCAGGAATCTCTGCATGGGTTCCGTAAATCAGTAGCTGGCAGACACCTGGAGCCTCTGTCCTAGTCCGGGGCCTTGGCACCTGTCAGGCCTGAGGTTACTCCTTATTACACCTTCAGCAACTTCTGGAACTTCTTTAAGTTTGTTTCTTTACCTGGACAACATTAACAGACATAGTTAACATCTTAGGTTTGATGCAGGGATAAAATGAGAACAATGTATGTAAAAGTAGGTAACAATGTGCGGGTGTATAGGAAAGGGTCAACACAGTTCAGCCCCCGCCACCACCACCAGAAGACTCTTAATGGAAAACCAGTATGTTTGGGGGATGTCCTTTACTTATTTAATGTACGGGCCTGACCATCCTATCAATGTGCCCACTGGAGGGGGGCCGCTTTAAGCTCCTCATTTGGGCACGAGTGCCCTCCTCCCCTTACCCCTGCAGGCCCTGCCATCTGGGGCATGTCCTGGGAGCCCCTGATCTGGCCCCTGGGAGGGCTGATGCTCGGAGCTCTGGGCACCAGCGGCCAGATTTCAAGCAGAGGACCTCCTCGGTCCCCTGGTTGGGGGGGGGAGGGGGCTCTTCTTCAGCACCGGCTCTAAATTCCCCAGATCTGCAAGGCAAGGGGGTCGGCAGGAGCGGTGTTCACGGGGGAGACCAACAGTCAGGGGACAGGTATCCTGGGGGGGTTGGGGAGACTGGAGTCAGAGGTGTGGCCGGTGGGACCCTGGCCCCGAGCCAGCTTGTCCCCAGGAGCGGCCGGGGGCGAACTGGCAGGGGCCGGAGGAGCGCGGTCCCAGGGCGGGCAGCGGCGGGGAGCCGAGCGAAGGAGCGCGGGGCCCACCAGGGAGCAGGTAGAGGAGGCGGAAGGCGCCTCTCCGAGCTTTCCGCTTCCTGCGACGACCAGCAGGTGTCGCCATGGCCCCGCGAAGGCGGCGGGAGCGTCGGTCCTCAGAGGCTCCTCCTTCTCTCCTTCCCCAGCACCTCCCGAGTTAGACTTGGTCCTGCAAAGATGACACTCCGGTCCGAGCCTTGAGGCGCTCTCCGTGGCACCAAAGCCCGATGGCGGAGGCCTGCGCAGAGTGGGCTGGGCCGCCGCCTGCGGACACACGGGCTGCCTCCTGAGGCCTGGGAGCCAGACTGACTCTGATGTTCCTGACACCTAGATTTCTGCATATTAAGGATGTTTAATCCGATGCTGCAAGGACTCCTGGGAGATAGCCTGTTTTAGTCCACAAGAGCCTCGGTCCTGCAGAGGAACTAAGCCAGGTCCTTACTTGCCGAGGATCTGGAAGTTGGCGCATTGAGCTCTGCTCAGGACAGAGGCCCCCTCGCTGGGACCGTCCAGCTTGGAGACCTGCAGGCTTCCTGAGCCCCTTCTCTTCCTAGGGCCCAGCGGGGCTCCCGAGGGGTCGGAAGCTTCCCCTCCAAGCTAGTGGCTTGGGTTTCAGAGCATCAGAAGGGAAGTCGTTACCCCCCACCCGGCGTCAGCTCTCCAAGGAGCCCCCGTGGCTGAAAGGCTGCGGGAGCCGCCCTGAGAATGCGGAGCGGAAGGCCAGCGAGGAAATTGCACAGCCAGGCCCAGGCGTCAGGAAAACAACAACGACTGGCATTTAGTAAGCACTTACTGCATGCCACGCACTGTTGTGAGCACATTACCTGGAATTACTGAATCCTCATAAAGACTTTATCAGGGAATAACATCACTGCTCTACAGATGAGGGGAAGTGAGGCATAGAGATCTTAAGCCTCTCTGCGACTCAGTTTCCTGAAAATCCAACAGTTTTGCAGGAAAGTGCTCTAAAGACCCCATGTGCAGGGAGTTCACTGACCTGTGGATCCGGAGGGAAGACCCCCCCACCCCCCGCCGTGTTAGCCAGAAATTATTTTACTGAAATAGAAGGCAATTTCACGATTAGTAAGTGGCAAAGTGGAAGGGTGAGACCAGGAAAATGTTGTTTGGGTTTTTTTTTTTTTGTATACACGGCGGTGGGACGAGAGCATTAGAAAAAATTGCCCTCGAGCCTGGGGGAAGCTTCCCGGGAACAGCCCGCGAATTTTTCTCTCCAATCGCCTCCTGGTGGAGAGGGCGCGCAGTGCCGCCGCCTTGGCAAATCCTGGGAGGTCAGCCCTGGCCGGGATTTCTCACCCCGTGGATGGAAAGCCTCCCGGTGTGGGCAAGAGGCAGCTTGACCACTAGACACGAAGCTGGAAGGGATAGGCCTTGAGTGACTGTCCCGACTGGTGGCCCCCGACAGGCGGGCACGGGGGTGTGTGCACCGTGTGCTGGAGGCGAGGTTGGGCACAGATGGAACTGAAGGAGGGGCTGGTCCGCGGCGGTCCGAAGCTCCACCACAGTCCCGCACTGCGAACCGAGTGAGCAGTTCTGTCCCCGGAGAGAAGAGGACGTGGCACAAGCCTGGGTCTCAAGCCGGCCCCGCGCAGGCCAGGGCGGCCCTGCAATCCCTTCCTTCCAGGCGGGGAGGCCTGGTTCCACAGGGACGGCCTCTGAGGCCCCAGGAGGATTGAGCTCATCAGACACCTTCCAGCGCGGGCCGGGGGTGTGGGGGTGTGGGGGTGGGGGAGGTGTGGGGGTGGGGGAACAGCCGGCAGAGGGCAGGCTGTGGGTGTCAGCCCTTCTGCAGAGTGGCCTCTGCAGGGAGAGCTCAGACTGCCTGCACGGCTGCCCCAGGCCCCTGAGCCCCCCACGGCCCATGTGGGTAGGCAAATAGCTGCTGGGTACATGGCTCCTGGAGAATGATGTACTCCCACCAGCCAGGGTGCAGGAACCTTCAAGGTTATTGTTACAGAAGAGCCCACCCCCCGCCAGCTCCAAGGCAAGGACGCTTGGAGGCTCCCTGGCCCCACGACCCTCTCCCACGATGCGGGGTGGACAGTGCCGTCGCTCCCTGTCAACCAGGGGTCATGGGGGTCAACCACCGACACACTGACAGCCATCTGTACCCGCTCGCCATTCTGTTCTTCACTTTCATTGCGTGAGATAACCAACACTTTCTTACAAAATAGGCTTTTGCCCAACTGCAGGCTCACGCCCGGGTTCTGAGCACGTTTACAGGAGGCTAAACTATGGTGTTCCATAGGTTCGCTGTAGTAAATGCATTTCCAACTTACAGGATTTTCACCGTACAGTGGGTTTATCAGGATGTGACCCCACTGCAGGTGGAGGATCAGCTGCCGACGAGTAGGTCTGGGAGAGAAAAGACGGAGGAAAGAGAATGCGGCAGGTTCAGGTCAGAGGTAGGAGGGTTTCCTTTGGAGGGAGCCTCAGAGAGGGAGGCCGGGGCTCAGCGGCCAGGTCACCAGCAACCAAGCCGCGCTGCTCGGGTCTGATCCTAGCTCTTCCACTGACGGGCCTGGCCTTCGGTCTTCTGAGCCTCCGTTCCTCATCTGCAGAATGGGGCTCTTCACGCCCCCATAGGGCTGTGTAAGGATTCGATGAATTCGCGTATCTGAGTCACTCAGCATAGCGGCTGGCTTGCAGTGAATGCTCGGTAAGCGCCGGTTAGTACGGGGGATCCTTGAACAATGAGGGGTGTGGGGAGGCTGGTTAGGGGCGCCGACCTACCTCCCCGCACCCCCGCACTGCTGAAAATCTGAGTAGACTCTGGATTCCGTGAAAACTTAACTACTAATAGCCTGCTGTTGACCTGAAGCTTTAGTGAAAACATAAACTGTCAAGGAACGCACAGTTTGTATGTTCTATGTACTATATACTGTATTCTTACAAGAAAGCAGCTAGAGAAAAGAAAATGTTATTAAGAAAATCATACAAGAGGGGCGCCTGGGTGGCTCAGTCATTGGGCGTGTACCTCCCGCTCAGGTCATGATCCCGGGGTCCTGGGATTGAGCCCCGCATCGAGCCCCGCATCGGGCTCCCTGCTCCGCGGGAAGCCTGCTTCTCCCTCTCCCACTCCCCTTGCTTGTGTTCCCTCTCTCACTGTGTCTCTATCAAATAAATAAATCAATCTTAAAAAAAAAAATCATACGAGAAAAATACGTTTTCAGTACTGTATTTATTTAAAAAAACAACAAAACCCTGTGGACAAGTGGACCCGCGCAGTTCAAACTCATGTTGGTCAAGGGTCAACAGGATTATTTTTCCTTCGAAGTGAAAACTTAGAGAACTAGTGACTATGAGCAGGGAGCGCCCACGGGACATGCAGCCTAATCATTTCTCCTACAGGTGAGGGAACAGCTGCTCTCCTGCTAGCACCTGGGCCTGGCGCCCAGCACCCCCCAACTCCGTTCTCTGCCAGGTTGCGGCCAAGTCAGGACTGCGCTCCCAGGAATCTGGGTCTTACCTTAGTGCAGCATCTGGGGAGGGGAGAGCACCATGGCCTGTCTGTGCCTCAGTCGGGGGGGCCAGGCACAGGCCATCCGACCCCACGGAGCTGAAGCCAACAATGGCACAAAGGCGACTGCTCCTGTCACTAGCAAGTCTGGGGTGCTTTTCGGGGACAGGTGGATCTGGGGCCAGAAATGACACGCTGTCTCTCTTCTGTGCTTCCTCGGATGGGCTTGGTTCCCAGCTAGGCTCTCCTCATGGAGGGTAAGGGCAGCCACCAGCAACCACAAGCCTACGTTGCCTTCCTCTTTTAGAATGTGGGTTTATTATTCAGATAAGGTGAGGCCAACCCATCGGGAGGCAACTGCCATTGAAAAGATCAGTTGTTACTCACGTTTCCCTAGAGATGGCTCACCGCCTCCAGCAGGGCCGTGCAGGTGCAGGTGAGGAAGCCGAGGGGGCAGGAAGAAAACCAGGGCAGGAGCCTTTACTATGGTTTTTGTGGGAATGGATGAGCCAGGTAAGCAGGCTAAGCAGTTTAGGATTGGATGTTTTGAATCATTTCAGCGGACCCTGGGGTGATTAGGGCAGAGAGAGAGCCCAGCAAAGGAGGGGGTTGGGGGCGTGGGCTGTGGATTGGTTAGTTTGCATCTGGAAGGCTTGCTGGCAGGAGAACCGTTTGCTGTTTCTAGGAACCAGCTAGCCCTGCGAGGGGCAGTCTTGCCAGGGTCAGCAAGGACCCAGATAATAAAACATCAGAAATACAGAAAAAACAAAACATAAACACCTCACGGTAAAGAATGTGCCTGTCCACATCGCCAGCTACCGTCTGGGAGAGGACCTGGCTGGCCCACTTGTGCGAAGTGCTGGTGAGGATGCTGGGAAACTGGGCCTCTCGTACATTGTGCACGGGAAAGTCAAATGGTACAGACCCTCTGAAAATGGTCTGGCAGTTTCTTAAAAAACTAAGCTGTGGGTGCCTGGGTGGCTCAGTTGGTTAAGCGACTGCCTTCGGCTCAGGTCATGATCCTGGAGTCCCGGGATCGAGTCCCGCATCGGACTCCCTGCTCAGCGGAGAGTCTGCTTCTTCCTCTGATCCTCCCCCTCTCATGCTCTCTGTCTCCCATTCTCTCTCTCAGATAAATAAATAAAAAATCTTTAAAAATAAAAATAAATAAAAATTAAAATTAAAAAAAAAAGAAAATGAAAAGGCAAACCAGACAAGTAGAAAATATTCACAATACTGATCTCTGATTAAGAACTTGCATCCAGAATATAATAAAAAGTTATAAAAGAGGGGCGCCTGAGTGGCTCAGTCATTAAGCGTCTGCCTTTGGCTCAGGTCATGATCCCGGAGTTCCAGGATCAAGTCCCCGCATCGGGCTCCCTGCTCAGCAGGGAGTCTGCTTCTCCCTCTGACTGCCCCCCCTGCCCCCGCCGTGCTCTCTTTCTCAAATAAATAAATAAAATCTTGGAACGCTACATCAAAAACTAATGATGTAATGTATGGTGATTAACATGACATAATAATAAAAATAAATAAATAAACCCCCCCAAAGAAATAAATAAATAAAATCTTAAAAAAAAAAAAAAGTAAGCCGACGTGTGACCTAGCAATGACACATTTATCCCAGAGAAATGGAAGCTTATGTCCACACAAAAACCTGTATATGAATATTCATAAGCTTATTTTGGAGTAGCCCCCCAAAAGCCAACCTCAAATTGGTCACATACTGTATGATTTCATTTATACATTCTTTTTTTTTTTTTTTAAGATTTTATTTATTTGAGAGAGAGAGAGAGAGAGCGCACAGAAGCAGGGGCAGAGGGAGAAGGAGAAGGGGCTGAGCAGGGAGCCCGATGCGGGCTCGATCCCAGGACCCTGGGACCATGACCTGAGCCGAAGGCAGACACTTAGCCGACTGAGCCACCCAGGTGCCCCTCATTTATACATTCTTGAAATGACAAAATTAGAGAGATGGAGAAGAGGTTCCTGGTTGCCAGGGATTAGGGACAGGACTGGGGGTGGGCGGAAGGGGCGCCTGAGGGAAACCTTTCTGGTTCTGGAATAATTCTATATCTTGCCTGGGGTGGTGGTTATGGGAATTTGTGGCGAAATGGCCCAGCACTACACACATTGTATCAAAGTCAGTTTCTTGGCCTTGATACTGTACTGTGCTTATCTAAGATGTAACCACTGGGGGGGGAGCTGGGTGAAGGGTACGTGGGCCCTCTCTGTCCTATTTTTGCAACTTCCTGTGAGTCTATAATCATTTTAAAATGAAAAGTAAACAGATCTGAAAGAACTCTTAGCTCTAAGGGGTATGAAAACCCTTGGTGGGAACTCCCGCTGTGTTAGGTCGATGAGCAATCCCAGTGGCCTGGGGGAAAGGCGTGGGTCCTGGCTCGGTTTTTCCGCTGTGTCCTCGGATGAAACAGTCTCTGTTTGTTCTTCCATCGACCAGGTCGCAGCCATGATTCGGCTGAGTGATGAGCTTTAGAGCGAATCAACCCTGTTAGCTTTAGAAAGGAAGAAATAAAGACTGAGGGTCCTTAGAAATAAGAAAGCTGATGGAATTTTAGGTATCCAACCAAAATGAGTCCTACCTGGCACCCTGTGAAGCGCTTCTGATGTTCATTGAAATAATTAGGAGACACTTTTCTGTGCCCTGTGGCTGTATGCATGTATAAAATATAAAAGCATAGGGATAAAAACAGAAAGAGAATAAGCACACATGCATATGCTTTTACAGGAGTAGGATTAAGGGTGGGAGTTCCTCTTCTGCTTTTTAAACTATTTATGAGTTGTTTGTGGTATTTTTAGTTTACATTTTATTTTCTTTTAAAATGTATACTCTGAGATGTATTCTTCTCCCTTGTCCCCCAGCAACTATTTTTGTTAGCTTCTTGTGTATCCTTCCATATTTTCTTGATGTAAATCCAAGCAAGCCTGAATGAGATTCTTTTTTCCCCCTCATTCTACCATAAAAGTAGCATTCTAAACGCATTGTTTCTGCGCATTTTTTGTTTTTTTCACTCAGCCATATAGGCGCATGGTACTTTTTCCCTAAACAAACAAAGGGGAAAAACAAAGGAGCAAAGGGTTCTGCACTGAGAGCTCACCTGGTTGGCCAAAGAAGTTTGTGCCACCTCCTTCCACTCCAGAGCATTCTCTCCACTCATTTTCTAGTGAAATGAAGGACTTACATCCTTTGCCATTTACCCAGCAAGCACGGCTCCCTACTCCAGGCAACTGCACAAGAATCTGTTCCCACGTTGATTCACCGGTTTTGAGGACTAGATGTGAATAGGCTTCTACCAGCTGCTGGGAGCATGTACGGGCTGGGCACTTGTCACCACAACTGTGAGGGAGCTGAGAGGGGCCCTGGCTTGGGGGGCTGCCCTGTTCCGGTCAGGGTGCTGACCTCCCGCGGCAGGCCTTGTCTGGGACTCTGCTCCCCCTCTTCTGAAAGCTGCAGGTGTCTGGGTGTGGCCGGCCCCACATCCTGGAGACAGGACTGGGCTCCAGGGCCCTGAGGGTGGGATGCCATCAGGAACAGAGGATGGCCTGATGGTCGGGAAAGTAGCAGAAATGCCAAGCTGAACATCTTACCAGTGGTGACTGCCCTCAGCCTGGCTGAACTCGAGTCCTTTTCCTTCCTGAGCCTGGATGTGGCTCTTGGGAAAAGCTGGGGGGTTGGGGCGGGGGCAGGCTGAGTGCATCGAATTTGGCTCCCACCCTGAGATACATTATCTGTCCCTGGGGCAGAAGAACCAACAAATGGCCAACAAATGCTGGTGACTTGGTCCTGGAGCGTTAGGGCTGGAAAGAAGCCCCAGACCTCAGACACCCTGGGCCTCGGGGTCCCCACTCCTAGTCTGCTCCCTGTATCTGGTGGATGGCCACCTCCCAGGGCCTCAGTTTTCTCACAGCAAATGACTAAAATGGTCACCTTCCCTTTTGTCCTGGGTGCAGCAGAAAGAAATTAGCGTGGGTGGCAAACTCAGGTGTCCGTGGTGAGGAGGGAGCTAAGTGGGGGCGCAGCTGGGGAGAAAAGATTTTTTTCGCTGGAACACGAAGCCCTCTTGGCTTAGCTTTGCTTTCTTTGCCTCGATGGAGCCAGGTATGGAAAGCATTTCCCCTTCCTCTTACCCCTGCTCCAGGAAGAACGGCAGGTCAAGTTGACTAGAGCGAGGCCCCCGTGGGCAGAGGGTGGGCGGCGTGAGGGCTGCGGGGATGGGGGTTCGGAGCCACGGCCCCACATCCCCACCTCCGAGGGGCAGCTGCTGGGAGCGCCCGCAGGTGGCTGCCAGGCAGGAAAACAAGCCTCGTGTCGCCAGAGCTCATGCTGCAGAAGTGGAAGCCATATTTTTATTGACGTTTCCTAATGTTGAAACGTTGGCAAGTGATTCACAAAACTGTAAAACGTCGCGAGCCAATCAAAACAGGTCTGAGGGCCAGATTTCGGCCTCCGTCTGCCGGTTTGCTGACCTCAGGCCCAGACCTCTCGGGGCCCTGCGCTGTCTGCGGGAGCACACCCAGCCGGGAGCAGGTGGG
>NC_058416.1:23389256-23435980 GCF_002201575.2 Neomonachus schauinslandi | reverse complement strand
CCCCCCCCCCCCCCCCCCCCCCCCCCGCCCCGGAATTCCGCTGGGAGACACTGGCAGACTTCATTCTGAGGCAGCGATGCAGGAGGGGTTTCTGGAAGTTTGGCCCCCGTAGTTCCCGCTGTTTTGCAGGAGCAGTGGGAAATTGCTGGCGTGCTCCGCAGTGACACTCAGTGACCCCAGCCAAACCAGTCACTTCTCTCTGGGCCTCCCTTTTATCATCTGTACCACGGAAGGGGGCCAACCGGGCACTCATCCAGATCAAACCTTTGTTGGCTCTCTAGGACCAGTTTTTTTTTTTTTTTTTTTTTTGGTGGGGAGGGAGGAGGAGTTTTCCTAACATGATATTAAAGTGCAACAATTTCGCTCACAGTTTTAGGTGAGTCTCGAAGGCCACACTGCAGAAATATGATGGGAGCCTCCAATGTAACATTTTTCGATTTTACATTTAAAATTTTCTAGTAGCCACATTAAGAAATGAAAAGAAATAGGTGAAATTAATTTCAGTAGTACATTTGATTTAATGCAATATAAAAGTATTATCAGTTTAACATGTAATCAATTTTATTTATTTATTTTATTTTTTTAAAGATTTTATTTATTTATCCATGAGAGACAGAGAGAGAGAGAGAGAGAGAGAGAGAGAGAGAAGCAGGCTCCCAAGGAGCAGGGAGCCCGATGTGGGACTTGATGCCAGGACCCTGGGATCATGACCTGAGCCGAAGGCAGACGCTTAACCATCTGAGCCACCCAGGTGTCCAACATGCAATCAATTTTAAAGCGAGTAGTAAGGTATTGTTTTATTATTGGAAGCCTAGGGCATGGTTTGCACCTACAGCACATCTCCAGGGCTCCCTAACCACATGTGGCTCGTGGCCTCCACATTGCAGAGCAGAGCTCTGCACATTCCCAAGCGAGATGCCAGGTCCCCCAAGTGGGAATGAGAATTCTGCCTTTCACCTTGTGTGTACAAGCAGGGCATAGCTTCCTTTCCTCCCACTGAAATTCTCTTTCCACTGAAAAAATGTCTTCATAGTGAAGGGTGGCCATACTGTGTCTGGTTTACCCAGTATGCTCTGCTCTCCACCCCAGGCAACCTGACAGGTGTCTGTCTCCACCCCTCGCCCATCCGCTCTGGGCACGGTTCTGAGTAGGCAAGATCTGCATGGGAGAGACATAAGGAGGCTGCGGTGGGGTCATAGCTGACCTTGGCCTGTAGCCTTTGAGAGCCAGTGGGAACATCTCCTCTCTCCCTTATCCCACCCTGAAGGAGCTGTAAGCAGGAGGAGGAGGAGAACCTTGAAGTTGGGAACAGAGAAGACAGGCTCCCAGCCTGCAGCAGCCTCAGGTGGGAGAGTGAGCTTCAACTTGAAATGAGGTTTAGAAGTTTGGAATCCTAGATTATTTCACCAGACTGAGTTCACTCATTACTGAACTAAGACTATTTTGTTTCTAAAAGCAACCAGAGGATTTGTTTTAAAATATTCCAGCATAGGGGCGCCTGGGTGGCTCAGTTGGTTAAGCGACTGCCTTCGGCTCAGGTCATGATCCTGGAGTCCTGGGATGGAGTCCCGCATCGGGCTCCCTGCTCGGCGGGGGGTCTGCTTCTCCCTCTGACCCTCCTCCCTCTCATGCTCTCTGTCTCTCATTCTCTCTCTCGCAAATAAATACAAAGTTAAAAAAAAAATATTCCAGCATAGGGGTGCCTGGTTGGTTGAGTGTCCCACTCTTGATTTCGGCTCAGGTCAGGATCTTGGGGTCGTGGGATCAGCACCGTGTCGGGCTCCCTGCTCAGTGGGGAGTCTGCTTGGGATTCTCTCTCTCTCCCTCTGCCCCTCCCACTCGTGCTTGCTCTCTAAAATAAATAAATAAATAAATAAATTGTAAAAAAAAAATATTCCAGCACACGCAAAGTCTGGCAGAAATGCAAACTGATAAGACAAGACTGTTCATAACTATTGAAGCTGGGTGACTGGTTACATGGGGTTCATTATAGCATCTTAAAAATTTTGGTTGTATGTGAAAATTTCCATAATAAAAGTTTTTAAATAGTGGCCAAAGGACTTTTTAAAAGGAGAGGCACAGAACCTGTCAGAGATTCACTTATGGGTAAAATTAGAGCTAGCCCCACAGAGCAGGTTTCAATGGGTAAGTTATGGGCAAAAACGGTAAAATAATAAAATTGTTTTCCGAACACGTCGCATGAGACCCACTTGTCCAATGCACTGTTTATTTTTTTTCTCGGTGGTTGAATGTATATCTCCCATTCTCCAGCTATTGCTTCCCTCATTCTTTGGGGTGTACCTTATTGCTGGGACACCCCCAGTGCTCACCCCAGCAGGTTCTGGGCTCCCCAGCTTTTTTGGGTGATTTGATGACACAGTAGCTCCTTGCAACAGACACCCAGATGGATGTTCCCGAAGTACAGAGGCCCTCGGAGCATGGAAGGACGACCTCTGTGAAGATATTGAGCATAACGGGGGCCATTAGTCACCAAGGATCATTTGACATTTTGAAATGAACCCATGGTCTCTCATAAATAAGCCCGGACACCGAATATGCCTGGGGCAGGGTGGCTGTAGCTGGGGGTTGGGAGGTCCCCACACTTCTGCGTCAAGTGCCGTGGGATGCATTGTACAATGTTTAAATGTGTGTAAAGCGAGCAGCGTGAGCTAAGGGGTCCTTGCTTGTCTCCCTGAGGCCTACTGTTTGGAGCCACAGTCCTTGGCAGCCCCTGCTGGGCGGGTGGATGGTTTCAGTTACTATCCACGTTGATGACAAGCCTTTCCTGGCTCCTGTGCATGAACTTACCCATCAAGCCTGAGGCTTGGGTCAGTTTGGGCCCATCTGGCTGCCCTTTCTCAGACCTGGAAGGTGCGCCAGCCAGAAAAGCTATCATTCATGTTGAGTCCGTATCTTAAGGTCACAACTGAGGCCTCCACGAGCTTCTCTCCTTATCCGAGAAATAAGCATTTCATATAGCTTTAACTTTTCCCTGTGAGCAATTAACTAATACATTTTGAAGACTTGCAGGGAGCTAGGCATCGTTCAGTCCTTGTGTGAATTACTGAATCTTCACTGCAAAAACCCTGTGAAGGGGGAATTATGGTTTCCCTGCTGCATACATAGATGAGAAACCAGAGGGGAGGTTCCCAGAGGTTGCTGCTAAGTGTGACCTGCCCAAGAACATCCAGCGAGCCAGTGTAACCAGGTTCAGCCCAGCAACCACTGCGTGATTCCTCCTCCCAGGGAGCGGCAGGGAAGCAGGCTCCTCGTGGGTACAAATTGAAAAAGGAAACAAATCAAAAAGTACCTGATTCATGGAAGGCTCTGGGGTGGGGTTCCCCGCTGAGGTCCTGGAAAAGTCCAGCAGCATCACACGTCTCAGGCCATGAGGCTACAAGACATTCCAGTACATCCATGGTGATCTGGGGCCCTCGTCAAGCAGGGGTTCTTGGGTGACCTCGAAGAATTGGTTATGAAGAATTTGTAATGAGGTCACATGTTCCTTTGGATGTGCAGGAGCGTCATTTTCTGGGTGAAAGCTGCCCTCCACACGGCTGGCTGTGCCCGGGACGTGTTTGGTGGTCCTGCAGAAGCTGTCTGAAGAAATGAACAGACAATGCCCAACACTTGGAGTTCACTCAGTGCTTTCCTTACACGATTCATTTCTCTCCCCATAACATGAGAGCAGTGCTGTAGACCCATCATAGAGATAGGAAGCAGCAGCTGTGGCAGCCAGATCTATTGCTTGGCAGCTCGGCCGGGACTCAAAGCACACGTTCAAAATCAGATTTTCCAATTAAAAAAAAAAATGGAAAAGGAAAAGATGCCAATGGGATTTTAGGACAACTTCCCCTGTGTGTCTTAAGGATTTCTCTCCAGCCCAGGTCCTCTGGACTTTCTGGTCATACACTTCCCCTCCCTTCCCTCCTCCCAGCCCTTGGTGCTGATTAGTCAACAAAATACTTTATAGTCACTCACTTGGACAACGAGGGCAGAGTGCTGGCTGGACTCATCAGCAAGCCTAGGTTGAGAGCAGGTTTCAGGGTCCAGATTTCAAAAAATGTAGATCCTGCCAGGCTGGATGATGATTTAGGAAGAATTAAACTTCAATTTTCGATGCAGTACTTAGATCCATGACAGGGATATAGAACTCATTGAGCCTCCTTACTACAGGTTGAGGAAAGTGGAGAGCACGTGGTGGGGGGGGGGGAGAGGGTGTGACCTGCCAGACACAGGATTGTCTTGGCCCCATTCAGCCACTGGGAACCCAGGGCAGTTAGAAGCCCCCTTCTGAGAGGCAGACACCCCTGCCTGCCCTTGTTTGATTTCTTAGAGCTCTTCTGTGGGTTCTTTTGCACCCCCCCCCACCAGCTGTGTCTCTTTGGCCTCTGCCCTTTCCCTGCCACCCACTAGCCTGGACAGAAAGCTGGTCCTAACCAAGCGGCCTATAAGACTTTCCTGTGGACAAAGAGCTTCAGTGCAAACCTTTGAGGCTTCCTTTGCTGACTTCCTGATGAGGACGAAGAAAGGTGGAATGGGCTTGTCCAAGGTCACACAGAGCCAAGCTGGAAACCCAAATTTTCCATTATGAGCCCAAAGTCTTTTCTGCTCCAGCCCTGAGAAGTAAGTCTCCTGCCTTAACTCCGACTGCCCATTGTGTCTTTAAGATATATGTGCCTGAGAGCATATTCACTTCCCAGGAATTCTTACATTTTTTTTTAAATTCATAAATACATATCTCCCCAACTGGACTCTAAGCCCTTTGAATCAACTCAGTATATTATAAAAAAAACAAACAAACAAAAACAAGGCAAACAGGCAAAAAAAAAAAAAAAAAAAAAAAAAAAAAAAAGAGGTGCAGCGTGTCCCTGGGTAGGATCTTATCCTTAAATCTCGGAATGCCTCCTGTCTACCTTGTTAGCCCCCAACTCCAACAAGTAGTGTGAGCTCTGTGGTAGGGTTTCTGTTTCCAGAAATGCTTCTCAGAGGTGCCTAATATGGACTTGTCCATTGAGAGCTCCCCAAATCTGGAGAATGCTCATTTGTTTGCTTGTGTGGGGATGAAAAAAGAAAAAAGTGTATACGGTTGACCTTTGAACAATGTAGGGTTTAGGGGTGCAGTAAAAAATCCACGTATAACTTGACTCCCCCAAAACTTAACTACTAGGAGCCTACTGTTGACCGGAAGCTTTACAGACAACAGAAACAGTTGATGAACATACTTTGTATGTTATGTGTAATATAGCCTCTATTCTTACAACAAAGTAATCTAGAGAAAAGAAAACTATTATTAAGAAAATCATAAGAAAAAGTACATTGACAGTACAGCCCTGTATTTATTGGAAAAAATTTGCATGTAAGTAGACTGCACAGCCCAAACGTGTGGTTCAAGGGTCAATGCAAGTCATACACAGAGAAGGGAAACTGGTGGGTGTTTTTCATGTTTCACCCGGTTCAGTAATTGTTCTTGATACTCAAATTGTCCCATATTTGGCCAATTCTACTTGGCTCCTGTGTCTTTGATAGCTTCTTTTCCATCCCCTAGGACAAGATATTCTAGACTCATCTTGTACAATTCTCATTCCAGACATTTCTCCTTGAGACACTGGTTTCTTTCAGTGGGAAATGATACACTACTATCAAAATTTGGTTACTAAAACAGCTGAAAAGATTACTTTGTGTGTATCCGCTCATTCCATTTCATACCTTTCTCCTCTTCTTTTAGGAGCATTAATATATATGATACTCTCTCTCTTTTATACCCTTCATGGAGCTTTCCTTTTACACACACCCATACACACCCACACACACACGCACACAGACACACTGCTGTCATTTTAATTGTCTAAACTTCATTGTCTAGTAGTTTCCTAAGCAAGGGCTATGGAACCCACATTCCCTGCATTTTTGCATGTTGTTGTTGTAATATTTACATTTAAGAGCCAGCTTGGCTAGGTAAAAAAGTCCTTGGTTCTCATTTTCTTTCCTTGAGTATCTTAAATATCTTACCCATTTTCTTGTGGCATAAAATGTTGCTGTCAAAATGTTTTTGGACAATTGAATTTTCTTTTCCTTATGTGTTACTCGGTCTTTTTGCCTAGATGTCCCAAAGATGTTTCTCCTTTTTATTTTTAAAGTCCAATATTTTACTAGGCAATGGCTTGGTATTGGTCATTTGGGATCAATGAAGTGGTATGTATGTCCTTTCAATTCCTTTCAGACTTCTTTTTCCCCCAAATTTTTGGGAGAAATGTGTTACTGTCTCCTAACTATAGTTATAAAATTGCTATTTTTTCTCTAAGTCATCAACATTTTGCTTTCTACATTTTTGAGGCTATTTTATTATGCACATATGAATTTAGATTTGCTAGATCTTTCTGGTGAATCAAAATTTTTATTGCCAGGAAATACCTCTGCCTCTAGTACTGCTTCTTGATTTTAGATCTATTTTTTCTTTTTAAGGATTTTATTTTTAAGCAATCCCTCCACCCCAAGTGGTGCTGGAACTCACAACCCCAAGATCAAGAGTTGCACACTCCACCAACTGAGCCATCTAAGCACCCTGAAATCTATTTTTTCCCCCGATATTAATGTCTACTCTGACATTCTTTAGGTTTTTGATTGCTGTCTTTTTTCCCGTACTTTAACTTTTAACCTTTCTCTCTCTTTTTATTTTAGGCATGTTTCTTGTAAGCAGCTTAGAATTGGGTTTTGTTTTTATCAAGCCAGCCTACCTTTTAATTGGAGTATTTAGTCTATTTACATTTTAATTTAATTACTAATTCACTTGGGCGTAAATGCTATTATTATTTTCTTTTTGTCCCAGTCTCAGTTTCCTTCTCTTTTCTTTCTTGCCTTCTTTAGTTCTTTTTAAATGATCTCATTATTAGTTGGTAGTTATAGTTTGGTAGTTATACTTTTTACAAAATATGGTTTTTAGCGGTCAAACTTGGAGATTATAATACTTTTTTGAGCTCTCAAGTTTTGAAAAGAGTTGATTACTTTTATCTCTTTTTTGGCAATATGAGCACCTTAGAAAAATCTTAATTCCATTTACTCATTTGGGATATATATGTTACTGCAGTTATGTGTGCCTGCCCAGTAGCCCGCGAAGCTTTCCAAAGCAAGGCGCATCTCCCACCTGCCATCCTCTGTGTATCAGCAAATGCACCCAGGCTCTGACCGCCTGCCTTACCTACCTCAGCTTCTGCTCCCCATGAGATCTTGGTCCCGTTAAGTTTTCAGTCTCACGTTAGCTCTCTGATGCCTTTAATATTAAACTTTTATATCGAATCCAGCTTTTCTAGTTGGCCTTGGTGCAAGCGCTGGTCTGGCTTACCTCGTCTGTCATTAATGGCAGTGGAAATTGCATGCTATTCACTACAGTCGCGGGGATGGAGCCCATCGAGCAGGTCTGCAGGCAGGTACTGTTGCTAGCAGAGTAGTCTGAATCCCATAGCTCTTTCGCATCGGCGCTGTCCGGGGAAGGTGACCCACAGACCCAGCTTGCGGCGCACTGAAGGCGGTGTGTGTGACAGCCAGCCCTGCGAGCTGGACATATTGCCTAGCTGTCTGGGTAAACAGAATCCAGAAGGGCACCTGAGGTGGCCTGTGCTGTCCTGAGCAGATCTGGGATCAGTGCCCAGGGCCCAGGGCCATTGGGGCCTACCTAGCCTCTACAGGTCAACACGAGAATAGTCTCTTTGTTCCACTTTCACAAAGATGGATACAACAAGTGCTCAGGGCTGGTTCAACAGCCTGTAGTTCAAAAACTGGAGTCTGAGCCAAAGGTCTGAGTCGGCCCATCCTTGCCAGGGGCCGAGGAAAGGTGAGACAAGGCATTCCTGGAACTAGTTCATAGTCTTACGAATCTGAACCAAACTGCCATGGGGGGGGGGCGGTGCGGCGACGGTGCGGGGCTCTGCATGACCTTCACTGGCAAGGGCACGGTGTGGGGCCAGAATTTCCACGCTTGTACAATGCCATCCTCTTGCTGTTGTGGACTGAATTGCATCCCCCCAAATTCACATGTTGAAGTCCTAATCCCCAATCCCTCAGACTGTAACTGTAGTTGGGCATAGGGCTTTTAAAGATGTCCTTATGTTAAATGAGGTTCTACATGTGGTCTTTGATCCAGCAGGACTGGTGACCTTATTCGAGGAGGGAGAGACACCAGAGATGAGCATGGACAGAGAGAAGGCCACATGAGGACGCAGCTAGAAGGTGGCCATGGGCAAGCCAAGGAGAGAGGCCTCAGGGGAATCGAACCTGCCAATGCCTTGACCTCAGACTTGCAGCTTCTAGGACTGTAAGAAGATAAATTCCTGTGGTGTAGGCGCCCCCCGTCTGTGGCGCTTTGTTATCAGCAGCCTGGGCACACAAATACACCTGGGGTGGGGTCAGACACTCTCAGGTGACAGAGGTGATGGACGGTTGGTTGATGGATGGTATGGACCCCCACCCTCCCTGGAAACACCCTCCACCCTACCTGGTCCTGAAGTATCCAGCTTTTGAAAAATCCCTTCCGAGTGCTTCGTTTGCTCCATTAGTGTCTGGGTCTGTTTGCCAGCCTTAGTCCATCTTCCTTTACCAACCACCCCCTTCCGAATGAGAGCATTCTAGCAGGTTTCTTCTCTGAAGGCAGAGAGCCCAGATCTCTGGGGTTTCCGTCCTGAGGGTTGCTGGCACCTGAGTTCTGGCTCTGTTGGAAGCACCAGAAGGACTGTGGATCGGATTTGCTCCCTGGGGGGGTTCCCACATCTCGGGGGCGGGGGGCGGGACACCTTGCCGCCTCATGGGCTGTTCATGACTTGCCGGAACCTACCATTTCTAAACCTCTTGCCCTGCTGTTTCTTGTTCTGTTCCTGTGGGTCGGGGCTCTCAGGGGTCTGAGAATGACCCAAACCAAGCTATGGTTCTTGCCTTCATGGCATGACAACGGAGACCTAACCTAGATGACCCGCAACCCACAGGTGAGTGAGGCCGGGGAGGATTTGAGCAGGCGGAATGGGTGATGAGCCACCACTTCACTCCTGGCTGATGACCTTGCCTGCCTGCCTGCCTGCTCCAGGGTGGGGGTGGGGGGGCAGGCCGTGCGTGCGGGCACGTGTGTGTGTTCAAATCATATTTCCTTTTGTCCTTTAGGCATTGGCACAGGCATGAAATTCACTTCTTACTTATTGACCACAAAGCACTAGAAACTAAGATTTCAGACACAAGTAAGGACACTAGTAATGAACAGTTTCTGCTTACACTCAGCTCCTAGCAAACATACAAGTGATAGGAGACCTCCCACGTGTTCCCTCTCTTTGCTAGTCCTAAACCCTGAGAGACTGCTCCAGCATCAACCTTCATTCTAGATAATTCTGGATATCTAATTTGAACACCAAAGTGATAATTTTAAAATCTGAGTCATGTATAAACCTCTCTTTAAAAAAAGAAAACCGGGGCACCTGGGAAGCATCTGAGTTCAGCTCAGGTCATGATATTGGGGTTCTGGGATCCAGCCTCATGGTGGGTTCCCCACTCAGCGGGGAGTTTGCTTCTCCCTCTGCCTCTCCCCACCCCTCCCTCGCTTGCGCTCTCTCTCTCAAATAAATAAATAAAATCTTAAAAATAATAAAAAAATAAATTAAAAAAGGAAACCAAAAGTCTAATGATGACAAATTATTTTACTTATATTACTTAAATAACTATGAACACAACACTATTTAAACTCTGTATGCTTAATAGCCCTTACATAACTCTAACCAAAACCAGTGTACAAATGAATTGCAGAAGGTCTCTACATCAATGAAACTCAAGGGAGCACGCTTTCTTGAATACGATCTGCCATGTTATTTTTCTGAACCGAACACTCAATATCGTGCTTAGTGACACCATCTGTGTGGTGTGATGAAGCAGTTACTCCGTGTCTTTCCTCCACTGGAAAAATTGCAAACATCCCACTTGCACAGAATACTGTGATGTTGTTCATGAATGAAGTCCTCCTTCCCATTCTTTTTAAAAATACTACGTGGCTCTAAAAATCTCTAGAAACAGTTATGAGATGATCTCTTCATATGATGTGGAGCATGTTTACATTAATTTTTAAGATTTTTGTTCAAATGAAAATTAAAATTCTCATAGAGGGGTCAGGGACCTCCGGAATATATCTGGCGCTTCTCAGGGTGTTTGCAGACCCCAATTTAAAAGTTGCTGGGGCGCCTGGGTGGCTCAGATGGTTAAGCGTCTGCCTTCGGCTCAGGTCATGATCCTGGAGTCCCGGGACCGCATCGGGCTCCCTGCTCGGCGGGGAGTCTGCTTCTCCCTCTGACCCTCCTCCCTCTCCTGCTCTCTGTCTCTCATTCTCTCTCTCTCTCAAATAAATAAATAAAATCTTTAAAAAAATAAAAAATAAAAGTTGCTGGATTTGACGTTTTGGCTTTCATGTGAGCAGCTTTCTACCTGCTTCCCTGTGGCCCGAGTTTGTACCCCGCTACTCTAATGCCCCGTGGGGCCGGGTCCCCAGAAAGTGCATGGGCCTGGCTTGTTTTCATTTTGCTTTTCCTGGGTGGGGCCCGGTGTGCGTTATGTGCGCAGTGCAACCAAAACCCAAAGGGCGGTTGAACTGCCCGAGGGAATACGCCCTGCTCCACTGGGGCACCCCAGCCGTAAGGCGCGTCCCCACGACTCTGGGCTGGGGCTGGCCCAGGGAGGGGCCTCTGCCACACAGCTGATCCCGGCTGGGGACTGGCTGCTGACCGTGCCACAACCGGAGGAAAAAATAGCAGTTCGGTCCTTGGGAAAAACTAGCGCCTCGCACGACCGGAATAGCAACCGGAGACGTATTTACAAACAGAAACACCTGCCTCGGAATGGGGACAGGAAATGAGATTTCAGAAACGCCGCCCTGAAGCCAGGGAGGCAGCAGCCCCTCCCTCTGCTTCGGTCGCCAGCTGGGACCCGCCCCCGGGGAAAGAAGCCCCGCCCCCTCTCTCCCGGGTGGGCACAGCCTTCCTGCGGTGGACCCTACAGCTCCTGGCGGGTCCTCAGGACGGATGACGTCTCTTCAGAGGCCTCCATGGGGGCTTTTCGGGAAAGAGGAGGAGCGCTGTGTTCAGTCTGGGGCAGGGTCTGCAAAGCGGGGTACACACATTCCAGAGGCTGTGGAAGATCCCCCATGGGGTCCAGGGAAGGAAATATTGTCTGTTTAGATTAATGTTTGCTTTCAAGGAAAGAGAAAGCTGGGCCGCATTATCAACGTCAAATGCTTATGGACTCGGGGCGCCTGGGTGGCTCAGTTGGTTAAGTGACTGCCTTCGGCTCAGGTCATGATCCTGGAGTCCCGGGATCGAGTCCCGCATCGGGCTCCCTGCTCGGCGGGGAGTCTGCTTCTCCCTCTGACCCTCCTCCCTCTCATGCTCTCTCTCAAATAAATAAATAAAATCTTAAAAAAAAAATGCTTATGGACTCTGGCCCCTGACCCCTGAGGGAGAAGTGGGGTCTGCAGATTGGGGCAACCGCGGTGGGCATGCTGAAGGGAACGGAGAGATTCTGTTATCTACACTCAAGTAAACTACCTCTCGGAAAGTGACCAGTGGCTTTAAGACATCTTTGAAAGGGAACCTGGGACTGGAGAGAACCGTGATATGGAAATCGGGGTGAGCAGCCCCTGGATGGCAGGGCTGACTTTTCTCACATCAGCATGAGCTCGTTGTGAGCCAGGTTATGAGGTACAAACCACAGTGCTTCAAGCAGATCTGACCAAGAGAGGGCCAAGTCTGAAATGGTCCGGAAGACCAAGCGAGCTAGGACTTTACATCCATAGGCACTGGTGTTGACTGTTGCCTGACTGACCGGAGAATAGCAAGACCTTTACAAATACTGTTAACTTCATCTTGATTTCACCCTTCTAAATCTTTTTTGTGGATGTTTTACCTTGTACGGAAAATGTAGTATGTACGTAAATAGATAAAACTTACAAAATAAGATAATGAGAACTGGAGCGGAGGTGTGAATAGCACTTTGTCCCCAGGTAAGGGCGGGCAGGCAATGCAAACTCTTGAGGACTGCTGATCTAGTTTTTCAAACTTGAGGTGCCTCCGAATTACCAGGAGGCTTGTTAAAACACAGGTCGCTGGGCCCACCTCCAAGGCTTCCAAGTCAGTCCCTCTGGGGTGGGACTTGAGGATCTGCGCTTCTAACAGGTCCCCAGGTGCTGTTGCCGCATCTGGGGCCTATGGGCTCTATAGGAGTGGGCCCACCTGGGGGGAAGCAGACCGAGGGTGAGTGAGTCAGCCTTCCTCACGGTGAAAACCGGGGTCGCCCTGAAGACCAGGGATAGCCACCTCCCAGCCGGCCACACAGCCTGGAAGTCACCCCAGGGACAGATTCCTTAGCCTGAAGCCTGGCTTTGCAACCACATCTAGAAAGGGAGGAGCTAGAAACAGCGCTAAGGGAAGCTTCGGCTGCCTGGAGCAGGGGTCGGGGACGAGGGACTTGGAGCCCACCTACTTACCTCACCTGAGGACACAGGGCTTGGAACTCTCGGGCTGTGCTGTCTTGGAGATCTGATGGCTTCCCTGCAGGGCCACTCGCTAGCTTTCGACTTCAAATCTTCAATAAGGTAAAGTATGGGCAACGGGACAAAAATATCTTATTTTTCGCTCTCTTGCTTCTCTTCTGAGAAGGGTGGGTATTGGCGGAGGAACTGAACTGCCCCTGGCGGAAGGGGCGGGGGCAGGAGCTGGGTGGGATGACTGCTGGGGTGGGGGGCAAAGAGAAGGAGGAAGCTGTGGTCGGCACTGGGGAGACTTGAGAAGGAAGCTGTGAGCAGTGTGTTGTGTGTGTGTGTGTGGGGGGGTTTGGGCCCCATACTATTCCTCTGTCCCCTCCACTCAACAGCAAGTAGGGCAAAGATGGGGCTGAGTCCGGCATCTCTCATCTGGTGGCAAAGGCCTGGTGCGGAGGTCCGGCCTGGCACAGTACGGTGGTTTTCCCCATCTCCCTCTGCTCTGGGCTCCCTCCCACAAATATTCACATCCAGTTTCTTTTTTATAAAATGCATTTTTAATAGGAGGTCTCTCTTGAAAACCAGAAGCAGTAACACACCAAGGGATGTAGTTCCGATGGCAGGATTTCAAGCTCAGGCTGCGCAGTAAATAGTCAGTGTCCCTTATATTGGGCCCCCATCACATCTGTCCATAGGCCGTGTACTTCTGAGGGAAGGCCTACTGTCAGATCAGTTTTTTGCACCTGCCTACACTGGCTGCCAATGAAGAGTATTAGAATTCCAGCCCCAGGCATGCAGCCTGCAGGGAGAAGCCCAGCCCCCAGTGCTGCCGGGCACTGTGCTGACCTGCTAGCCTGCTGACCTGCTAGGCGCTGGGGGGTGGGGGTGGGGTGGGGGCTGGGCTCCTTCCTTCCTCAGCACTCCTTATGGGGCCCAGGCTTTGTCTTTAGGTAATTATGGAGCCTCCTTTACCCACAATGTAGCGCCCATAAGGAGCCAGTGAGAACGGTGTGGGATCCACGAGACCGGGGTCCAAATCCTCACCGCCACCCCCTTGCCCAAAGCCATGGATGATGAGGGTGCCCACTGTGGATGGTCATGAGGATGAGGTGAATGTGTGCAGAGTGCCAGGCCCTTTGAATGCTCCCTTGCAACCTTATTATGTGCTGATTCAATTTGACTAAATTCAAAAAGCCCTTGTGGATTACTGCATTGAAAGCTAAACTTGGAGGATCTTATCTCGGCTTCCTCGGGGCGTCTGAAGGTGAGAGACATTAACTCATTCATTCATTCGTTCATGCACATGGAAATCTTTGAGTGCTGACTGCAGGTCAGACAATAAACTAATAAGTATATAAGAACAAAGAACAATAAAAGCCTCTCTGGGAGGGGCGCCTGGGTGGGTCAGTCGGTTAAGCATCTGCCTTCGGTTCAGGTCATGATCACAGGGTCCTGCCAGAAGATGGAAGCCCATTTCCACCCATTTCCACCCCCAGGCAAAGCTGCAGAAGAATCACAAAGGGGCTGCCAGGTCTAAGGGCTCACAGTGAGACAGAGGGGAGGCTGAGGCTGGAGGGGTCTGAGTCAGGGTGAGGCTACTGGTCCCTGCAGGAGCCCTTCTCTGCACACTTACCCCCTAGAGGCACCCTGGTGTGCCGAAAGCAGGGCTTTGGACTCAGGATGCTCTCCTGCTTTGCGTTGGGAAAGTCATTTTAGTACTCTGAGCCTCAGTTTTTCCATCTGTAAAATGGTGCTAATTACATCTCCTTATTCACTCTACTCGGGAGAACCAGATGAGATCATAAGAGGAAGTGCTTTTAGGACACCAGCATCTTCTACCCGCTACCTACCCCATGGCAGGTGGACGTGCCCGCGTCTTTTTAAAAACAACAAATCAACAGCGAAACCCCTCAAACGTCACAGCAACATGGAGCAATGTGACCTTTCAGCCTCGTTACGGCGAGGCAAGGACCCCCACAGACGGATGGAGCGAGAGGAGAGAGCTGACTGTGGGTGCAGCTGGGCGCGCGCGCGGGGGGTGGACGCAGCTGGCTCACCCACGGCTTGCCGGTGGCCGCCAGCGTCAGAGCCACAACTCCTGTGAGGCCCGAGAAGCTGCAGCGAGTGCCCCGGATGCAGTGGCCGCACAGTGGGTAGCTTCCTTCCAGATGGGCCCAGGAGCCAGCGGCAAGACAGCGAGGGCCAGCCTGCGGGGGGCGCAGCACCTGCCTGCACCCCGCCTCCCTGCCTGGGGCGCTAGGGGGTCTCCTGTGGTTTCCCCACCTCGTGCTTTCATCTGAGCCTTTACCCCGCCAAGTACAGCCACTGGCCCGAGGCACCTTAGAGCAGAGGTCTGGCCCTCGCCTGCCTTTGCATGGCCTATGAGCTAAGAGGAGTTTTCGCACCCTGAAACGGTGTGAAATTCTTAAAAAAAAAAAGAATAATATTTTGTGACATCAGCAGTCATACAATTCAAATGTCAGTGTCCATAAACAGGGACTTGTTCCTTTGTTGTGTAGGCTTTGGCCACTTTCACGCTCCTGGGGGAGGGGTTGAGGAGGCACGACAGGGGACACATGGCCAGCAAAACCTAAAATACTATCTGACCCTTTGCGGAGAAAGTGCGCCAACCCCCGACTTAGATCCTTCCTTCCAGGAGCGTCTGAACTGTAATTGACTCTCCTGTGTTAAGCAGCTGAGATGAAGCTCTTAATGGTGGACTTTAGACGGCCATCCATGGCTAGTGGCTCCCGCCGGCTGAGTTTGCCAGGAGAAGGTGTGGGGAAAATTAGAGCCGTGTAACAAAGAGGCAGCAGCATGTAAAAGAGAAGGCTGGAGTTTCTAATTCCGGCTTCAACTAACTAATAATTATGTGATCTGAGCAGAAAGGCTCCTCACATCCTGGTGCTTTTCTCATCCATTCAAAATCTGCCCTCTTGGCCTCAAAGAGGAAGATAATAGCTGTGAAATGCTTTGCGATCTGAAGCAGCACTCAAATGCAAAGATCAGCCAGGCTCTAGAATCCTGATAAGGTACATTTTTTCCTCTCCAGGCGCAGGGAACAAAAGTGACTGCTCGAGTGTTGCAATCCTGTTCTCATCCAACCCAAGTCAAGATGCTTGGTTTGGCAACAACACTATCGTAGATCCTTGGCATCTGTGCAATTGACATTCAGTCAGTCATTCCCAAGCCACCCGGAAGGCCCCCAACTGTCTACCTGTCATTTTGCTGAGACACAGAACTGAGCTACTCACTCACTACTTACTGAGTGAATCTAGTGGATGGCCAAGCATCCTCATCCCAGGATGGCGCACCGTTCTCTTCTTGTTAGAACAGATGTAATAACTAATAAAGTGATTTAAAACTTCCTTTACAAATAAGTGCTCTGTATTCATGACATTGGCCCTCTCAAAAGTCTGGGGAGGAACTCTCTAGGAGTGCTGTGGGTCCACAGTAAAGAGTTTATTTGCAATCAGGAGACTCTGGCCTGAGGGAGCCATGTCTAGATTTTGTCTACCATGCCTTTAAGAAAAACTCCAGGAAGTGGCTTCCTTCTATGGCAGTCCCACTTTCCGGTTCCTAGAAATAGCTGATTCCAACAGCACCTGATGATCACAAGTCACAAGTCACCTGAGGGGACCCGAGGCCAGGAATGGATGACAACCACATTTTATTTGGACACTGAAACACGTTGCAGTCCGAAGTGCAACCACGCCCCACAACGGTCCCAGAGCATGCAACAGAATTTGCAGCTAATGTGCTCATTTCCATTCTGCTAACAGACATGTGTGCTCTTAAAAATGCAAACCCACACTGAAGCCCATGCCAAAGACAGTTGTGACAAATTTCGTCACCTGGGTTTTCTTGTTTATAATAGCTAGCCCGTGCTGGCAAGGCAAATTGGCCAGTTGGGTGCTATTTTAAACCCTTCCTGCTCTTCTTCTGCTTTGTGCCAAGAGCACACAAAGCTGCCCAGAAGGAAGGAATTCAATCAGCATTAGAAGAATGCACTGAAGTTCTGTTTCCTAAACCCCAGGGGAGATGTGAGTGGGAGGGGAGAACCCAGCTAGCCAAGGACAGAGTCCTTTTTATGTGTCTGTTTCCCCAGGCCAGGCGCTGGGCCCAGCTGACAAATGCTAGTGGGAGGGAACCCTGAAGGGTGGCTGGTAGCAAGGAGAGGCCTGGGAAAGAGTGGGGACCATGAGGGGGTGGAAACACTTCCTGAGGCTTCATCCTGGCCCAGAGTTTTCATCTGCTACCCCCAGAGTCCCATCCCTCTGCCTGGCCAGGTCCACCTGGCCCTGACAGAAAGGGCTGCTGGCAGGACTCGTCATCAGCCTGTCCTTACCCTGGTCCTGACCCCCATCCAAGGCCAGAAACCTTATGGAGCCATACAGTCTGTCTTGGGCCCTCCAGTCAAATACCTGGACTGCTGGACTGAAGGTTACCCTTTTCTCTGATCCCCCTCCCTGGTCAGTCTCAGAATTAACACATTTTTTTTTCCCTCTCCCCAGTCTCTTCCCCTTTTCTGAAATGATGCACAGATCCCACTCTACACTCACGGAGCTGGCCACACTCACCTCCGTGTGGCCAGTCCACCGCCTGGGTTCATTCTGGAAGCTGAAGACTACACCACCAGCCTGCCTTCAATTCTGAACAGTGCTGTTCTTTAGCTCTGTATTGATGTGTAAGTGGGGATAGGAGTCGTCTACAGGCCCAAGTCCTCATAAGGCCCCAGGATGTCATGGGCGCCTGGGTGGCTCAGTCGGTTGGGCGACTGCCTTCGGCTCAGGTCATGATCCTGGAGTCCCTGGATCGAGTCCCGCATCGGGCTCCCTGCTCGGCAGGGAGCCTGCTTCTGCCTCTGACCCTCCCCCCTCTCATGTGCTCTCTCTCTCTCATTCTCTCTGTCTCAAAAAAAAAAAAAAAAAAAAAAATTTAAAGGCCCCAGGATGTCAAAGCACAGGGTTGCATTGTGGGAATGATAGGAGGGGAGGCAGCAATGCGGGATCAAGTCCACCCTAAAAGAGGCACCGCATGGCTTTGTACCTGCTAAGGGGGTCAGGCTGGCCTTGCGGATAATAGGCTACTATGTGTGAACCCCCGGTGCAGTGCCCACAAGTGCTAGAAGAAGATATACCGGTGCCCAGCAGTGTCTGATTATTATAAACACCAGGGAATGGACCGGGATTTTTAGGAAGTACTTTACATCCAGGGGACTTTTGGGGACCACAGTTCATATAAGCTATGAATTCAGGGACCTTTAAATGCTGAAACGTTTTGAGAAAAGGTAGGTTCTGGGTTGGCACCATGGGACGTTGTTCCAACCCCTTGGCCAGTGTGGGCTCAGCTTCCCCAGTCTGTTCTGGGATCAGAGTCTCCTGGGAGCTTCGTTTCCCCCCTCATCTGCAAAATGGCGGAATTGCCCTACTTCATAGGATTGGCGGAAGCGCCAAATACAATCATAGAAGGAACTCTTTCTGGAATGAAGTCATAAAAAGAAAGTGAGGCGTTGGAGAGAGAGGCCAGAAGCCGCCCAAGTCTGAAGACTTGAGATGGAGAGAAAGTCTTTCCTTGGCTCAGGCTTCCTGTCCCCTGCTGTACTCTTCAGGGTCCTCCCCCATTTGTGTCATCTTTCCTGATCAAAATAGACTTACTCAAGTCCAGAGCTTTTTGTTCCTCTTTTGTGTTTAGAAGCAACGGCAGCTCGTCGAAGAACCTGAAGCCCCTGAAGAACCTGACCATGGGGAAATCCACACGCTGATTCCCATGAGAAGGGGTTCCCAGAGGCCCAAGGAAAATCATCTGTTGTGAAGCTGGAGGATTTCTTCTCACAACATAGTTTTGTAGACCATGAGAGCACAAAGGGTTCCTAAAGATCTCGATTCCACCTGCCTCGAACGAAAGCACCAACCCCAGGGGTATGTGGTGAGAAACACCTAGGCGCATTGATTTCACTCTGTGAAGAGCATGTGGGGAGTTAAGTCATTTTAATATCAAATATGGATGTTGTTTTGGAAAATGCAAATTGCTCATTGATCAAGGTTAAACACAAGGCTTCAAAGAAGTTTCGGGCTTACAGCTTAAAGCAGTAATCCACACGTCTGGCTTTGGAGGGTTCCACACCTCCTCACCCCCCACCACCTCAGCACACACAGGCCTGCTTCGCCACCCCCCAGGGTGAGGTCCGGGGCCTCAGTGCTTCTAGAAAGGCTCCCAGGTGGCTCTTATGTTCAGATGAAATTAAGCAGTGCAGGCTTGAGGGTGTGCTTGCTCTTGAAACTCTGGGTAGGAGGTGGAAAGGTCTGGAGCATACTCCCTCCACACTGGTTTCTGCTCCCTTTGTAGGTGAGCTACTGCTTTCTTCAAGATCCAAGTGATACAGTGACAGATCCGTCGGGGAGCTTTGCTGTATCAGGCCAGTGTTCATATCGAGCCCTAAAGGATGAGGAGGCCCACTGAGGTGAGCTCCAAATGGCCTTAGGGCTACGCAGCATGCCCTGTGACACCCGATATCCATCTGGCAAAAGGGACAGAGGAATCACACTTAGGTGGCTTTTTCCATTTTTTGATGATGGGCAGTGAACTAAGAACGTCTTACAATGCCCTGCGAAAGTAAGATAGCAGCCCCCAACCCCTCCCAAGGTCTAGAAGTCATGTTTCTGAAGACCTCTGCTTCCTTCATGGAACCAGGGTCAAATGGATAAACCACAGAAAAATGAGACTTCTCAGAAAGGTGCAGATGTCCTAACTTTTCAAGTAAAATCTTAGCACCCAGAATATAGGTTTTTTTTTTAGGCAGCTGAGTCCTTCATTGTTTGCTCCACAAACAGCACAGTATCTTTGACCAAATAGATTTTGAGGTGACTTGATGCGGCTCCCTGCCTCATGGACAGCCTATTCTAGGTGGCAAGTGAAACAGGGAGGACCTGGTGAGCTACAAAGCCAGCTGTTGGGGCACAGTGGTCTGGCATCTGTCAGCAGAGAGATCTCTGAGTCCCTGGAAAGGCCAAGAGAAGGCTTCATAAAGAAGGGGGCCTGAGGCTTATCCCAATGGAAGGTAAACTGCTCGAGGGCAAGGAAGCAGTACAGAGCAGGGGTGAAGGAGGGCCTCGGAGTCCCACCAATGGGGTGAACGCCAGTTCTGCCCCTCAGCGTGTGACCTCAGGCAGGTGCATTCATCTGAGATGGTCTTCTCATCTGTAAAAGAGGGGGTACTCCCCTCACAGAGTTTAAGGATTAAAGGCGACTATATAAAGACTTCATAGCATGCTTCACTCAAATACTCATAAATGGTGGCTATTTTAACCATTTAAAAAGTTTTCTGTCACTTGCCCATAGAATGTCTAGTACCTAGGACTTGCTCAGGTTGACTGGCTAAATGAGGGCTTGGTTGAATGTTTATCTAAAGCAACGGTTCTCCAATGGAGCAATTTTGCCCGTGTCCGAAGACATTTTGGATTGCTGCAATTGGGTGGATGTGTGCACGCGTGCATGCTTTTGTACAACTAACAAGTAGGTAGAGAACAGGGATGTTCCTAAACATCCTACAATGCACAGGACAGCCCCAGCTCACCCCGCCCCCCAATTATTGCTCCAAATGTCAGTAGTGCTGAGGTGGAAACAAGGGAGAAGCTGGGGTTCGCCCACCCAGATGAGGGGAAGGAGGGAAGCAAAGAGATTTACAAGTCTGGAATCTGGCAGCAAATGAAAACTCCTGCAAATATCCCTGGAAGAGGAATCCTCTTCTCAATAAGGGTTTAGCAGTCATAATATACATACAGAGTTAAGTTAGAGAAACTGGATTCTGACTTAATACTCCGAGATCAGTGGACTGACTTAAGCTCTTCGGTCAGATGTGAAAAAGCGATAGAAGTAAGATGGGCAGAATGAGAGAGCAGTTGGAAGTTGCAGTGGGGTCCAGGAAAGAAAAAAGGGCATCACATACTGTAATAGATGAGGTCCATCTGTCATTTTAAATCTTTTAAAAAAGATTTTGTTTTTAAGTCATCTCTCCACCCAGCGTGGGGCTCGAACTCAAAACTCCAAGATCAAAAGTTGCATGCTCCACCGACTGAGCTAGCCAGGCGCCCCCCCCATCCCTCTATTTTAATTTTTTTCCTAGGATAAGGCAAACTACATACTAAGAGACTATAAAGCACTAAGTAAAGGGAAGTTTCCATGATTCGGGAAAGACTAATTCCTTAGAACGTCAACAAAGGTATCTGGCGGATATCTACTCATCCTAGGGCCTTCAAGATGAAATTAAAAACCTAAGTAACAGTCCTGACTTGAACACAGTTTCGGCCAATTTTTGACATTTGAATTGCTGGCAGAGCACTTTGGTGCTCAAGAGGAGTCCACACATCAATTCTGAAACTAGAATTGGTGGCTTAGCCCAGCCCAAGTCCCTCATGGTCATGATAGTTTGAGAATACAAAGTAACCCTATTGTATTAAGAAGTGCTATTGGAATCTTTGACTGGGGTGCCCAGGAATCCTGGAACCAGACAGAGTTCAATGAAAAATGCTCACATCTCAGTTGTATAATCTTTCTGAAAATGCTTTTAGATTTGGGGATTTTTATTTTTACTTTAAGCTAGTTAAACTTTTAAGCCTCAGCTTTTTTCCCCTGCAAAATGGAAAGAAGCGTCCCTGCACCCCTAGGGATGCAGTAAAGATGAAGTAAGATTATGCGCCTGAATTCACTTTGTACTGAATGGGTCACCCAACTAAAGGTAGTGTTTTTAAAACCCAAAGGTTTTTTACTTTTGGTTTACATTGCTCTTTAGCTGCACTTCCTATTTCCTCAGGGCTGTGCTGGGTTTTAAGAAGAACCAGAACAAGGGGCGCCTGGGTGGCTCAGTCGTTAAGCGTCTGCCTTCGGCTCAGGTCATGATCCCAGGGTCCTGGGATCGAGCCCCGCATCGGGCTCCCTGCTCGGCCAGGAGCCTGCTTCTCCCTCTCCCACTCCCCCTGCTTGTGTTCCCTCTCTAGCTGTCTCTCTCTCTCTCTGTCAAATAAATAAAATAAAAAATCTTTAAAAAAAAGAACAACCAGAACAAGAGGGATGCTACTCAGGAAGGCATATTAGTCACCTCACAGCATCTCTAGAGCTTTGTTTCTGGAGTTTCATGCACTCCTCACAGCTAATTATTCCCATTTTACAGATAAAGAAAATGAGACTCAAAGTATACAATCCGCAAAATATGGGATGAGATGCCCTCTTATCAAAGCCAGAAAATAAGGGAACTTGAATTGCAACAGAATCCAAAACTGAAAAATAAGCTTTGTGGGCCTAGTCCAGAAGCAGCTTCCAAGATGAAATGACCAGGAGGGCATGGGAAATGACTAAAAAATGAGATGTAGTCTACAAGGTGGCATGCTCACTTCCTGTCAGTGTTCTACCGACAGACTTGGAATCCATTTGATTCCCTCTTTTACCTGGAAAGATTTACCTAAGGGTGTCCAAATGGTGATGGAATGGATGGTGGAAGAATGTTATTCCTGGCAAAGTTAAAAGAGGTAGGGTCAAGAGCTGAAGGAGGTCACCGAAAGGGTTGAGGAAATGGAATAACAGCAAGCAAGGCTGATCTATTAGTAAAGAAAGTAAAAGCGAAAGGACCATTTCTGTAATCCTTGACCACAATCTTTGACCTGAGGCTGTATTTTCCACAAAGCACTAGGAATCACCTGTTTGGGAAGAGAAAACATAAAATGTGATCCTGACTCGAGTCCTCACCGCAAGCTTCCAGGCATGAGAATAAGATTTCTTTGGTTTTCATGTGGATCAAGAGAAGCCACTGGGATAGACCAGGAAAATGAGACACTTTTGGAGCTTGCTTCCTCAACTTCAAAATGAGACGGTGGCTCTCAGAATGCGAACCTTTTCCATGTACCAAAAAGACAAACCTGGGAAGGTATGTCTAGCTTCTAGACAACTGGGACTTCCAGAATTAAAAAGAAACATCCTAAGCCATACCACTGGTGACTTAACACGTGTGGAAAGAAGAACGTACTTCCCAAGAAGTACAAATTCGGCAATGTATGGACTAATGGAGGAAAGCTCCACTGAATTCAAACCCAACCAAGAACCCATTCATAATCTATTTTTGGTTTTTATCAATAGTCAGATACAGAAAAAAAGTCCCCAGCTGAGGTAGTAGAGACTGTTTTAAGAAAGTAGCTTTACGAGTGGCTTTCAGGCACCCACACAATTATTTTCACACATACGCAATTCTTAAAATTATTTCCAGCAAGTTCTTGCAGACTCCACCAACATGGAAGAAATGAACTGGCCCATCTCTCTGTTTTTCTCTGTGGTTTTAAAGTCTTACTTTCAGAAGATTTTTCTTCACAAATGATATTAACCACTTCTTAATAATAAATAGGCCTGGCTATTTCTTATTAACTCTATTACCATATTCTTCTAATTGTCACCCAACAGTGAACCTTGAAGACTTTAAATAAAGGTTATTTACACATACATGGTCAGCATTAGCCAAATCCACAAGCTACCAATCCTTTTTGAAATCTTATTTTTCTAGTTGTAAATTTATCTTTAAAGTACGATGCCTAGTTTCCTTATTTCAGCACATTACATCTATAACTCAGGTAGATGTGAAATCACTACCCCATTCAGGTCACTTGTTATGATGTCTTGGTAATTCCCCTGAAATTGCAGCAACAGGTAATGTCACCATTTTCAGTTTGCCTTTGATCTTGGGAAATGTCATGGAAGATACGAACCTTGGCGCTTTGAAAGAGGAATCCCTACAATTTATTTCCCAGTTTCAAATACTAATTATTGCATTCTTACGGTGCCAGGATCACGTTTTAAAAATCCTCTCGTGTTTCAGTTAGTACATGCTAACTGCCATTGGCTTATCCAAGAACGTTCTAACTTAACAGCCCCTCCATCATCGCTGGGCATAGGTCATACCTGTATTCTGAGGTTTCGTACAGCCTTTAAGATGGTGAGAATGACCTTCCCCATCTTGATGTTCAATATTAATGTATGCAATAAATTATGCATAACCCTGCTAGAGGCTTTGGGTAAACATTGAAATGTTGCTGGTAGGCACTGAACAAAGATTTATATAATCTTGGCCTTCATTTCCCATTTCAAACCAGCAAGCGTCTTATTACCAAGCCAGTTCTTTTCAGTTTTTTGGTGTTGAGTATTCAGCTATCACAGCTCCTTCTTAAGACTTTCATGTTTAAGGCATTTTATGCACACTCTGAGATTGGAGATTTATAATTTTAAAACACAAAGGCAGCAGGAACTCACTTAGGCATCAGGTTTCACACCTCCATTTTCCATTAGACCTTTACAGAACACGCCGAAAGCCTGGAAATCTATGGTTTCTCTTCGGCTGTTTTCCTCTTTGTCAAACCAATTCCCACCTCTCATCGGTGAACTCCACTTATTATCTGAAGTATCTGAACACTTACCCGCCCTAAGAAGGTTCTCTTGCATTGGTGTACAAATGCTACCTTTAAAGTGTAAAAGCAGATGAACATCACTACAGAGGCAGCACAGAAAATCCCAAAGGGCAAGAAAATAGAGTTCTTTCACAATTTTCAATTATTTCTCATGGTCAGCTTGAAGATCCTTTAAGGGAATAATTACTCTATGATATCCAAGAAGGAAAATATGGCAGTTTAAAGAAAACAGCTGTTCTTCTTTGGTGGGGAGGGGCAGAGAGAGCATCTTAAGCAGGCTCTCCATCTCACAACTGAGATCATGACCTGAGCCAAAATCAAGAGTTGGACGCTTAACTGACTGATCCACCCAGGCGCCCCAAGAAAACAGCTATTCTTAATCTTCGTTAACTGGAGTCTCATTAGGTTTTTCAATGTCCCTTCCTAATTCATCAGTGCTCCCCTGCCCAGTTACTCAATAACTAACAGGAAACGCTAAGTATGGACTAGCCATAAAACAGAAGATTACTGCAGCTGAATTATGTTGTGGAAGTACACTGGCATGAAAAAGATGTTCACTATATATTATAAACACCCCTAATCCCCATTATTTACAAAAACTTTTGGAATGATAGAAGTAGAAATTTAAGTGGGACCAGGAATGGGGGGAGCATATTGAGAACTGGTAGCCTATTGAGAACCATTGTCTGGTTTTCAGGCGAAGAGAGCCACTGATAAGAATAACTGGGGAGGGTATGTGTTGTGGTGAGCACTGGGTGTTAAGACTGATGAATCACAAATAATACATTATATGTTAATTAAAAAATAATTAAAAAAGGAATAATTTGAAGTGTAATAATATACCTGTACCTATTTTCAAAACCTAATTATTCTAGCCTTCTTTACTCTTGCTAAAAACCTGCTTTGCAAGGGAATCCCTTCGATAAAATCCCATATAGAAAGAATGACATGCCATTTTAACTGAACTGCCAGCCAAACCAAGTACTTTCAGCTTAGCACCTATCCTTCAAGGCTGGGAAAATGGAAGACAGGTTACCTCCACTGTCCAAAAGTTTGCTTTGTACCACTTTGCTTTTATGAAAGACCCACATTACTATCCATTTTTGTTAACCAAAACAAATCTGAAGAGGATTTTCACTTTTTAACTGCCTCTTTGCTTTATGGCTTTTCAGCTTACAAAAGGTTTTATAGGAACATTTAATTTCAGATAGTGGGGGAAACATGTAATGTCAAGTACTCAGCAGGTTTGCCTAATTCTTAACTATTCACATTGCAGATCATCCAGTGGTGTAGCAATTCTCTGGTAAGGCAGGTCCACAGCTTTCCTAGAGCCTCTCTCCCCCAGTACTTCCCTACGCAAGAAAATGAACGCAAACGTCTGAGGAAAGGCAGCTCTAGACTTCCAACTTAGGGAAGTGCTTCTCGGTTTTGCTAACCTAAGTTTCAGACAGTTTTGGCTTCCTGTGGCAAGGAAAGCCTCCAAAGTAAATTATTTTTAAGGTCCTCTGAAAGATCTTGACCTTGTATTGGGTACAAGAAATTCATATTCACTGGTCATTCCGTCTATGTTGGAGTTGTATAAACACAGCAGCCCATCCCCTCGTCTGAGGAGGATGTTCCAAGACCCCCAGTGGATGCCTGAAACCACGATTAGTACCAAACCCTAAAAGTACTGTTTTTCCCTATACATGCATCCTATGATGAAGTTGATTTATAAGAGTCAGAGATTTTTAAGAGATTAACAAGAATGATAAAACAAGGGGCGCCTGGGTGGCTCAGTCGTTAAGCATCTGCCTTTGGCTTAGGTCATGATCCCAGGGTCCTGGGATCGAGCCCCGCATCGGGCTCCCTGCTCAGCAGGAAGCCTGCTTCTCCCTCTCCCACTCCCCCTGTCTGTGTTCCCTCTCTCGCTGTGTCTCTCTCTGTCAAATAAATAAATTCTTAAAAAAAAAAAGAATATAAAACAATTGTAACAATATGCTGTAAAACAAGTTATGTAAATGTGGGCTCTCTTTCTCTCTCAAAATATCACCCTGCTTCTTGTGATGAGAAAATGCCTACATGATGAGATGAAGTGAGGGGAAGGACGCAGGTGTTGTGAAGCTGTTAGGCTAGAGGGTAACCTACCTCCAGGCTGGACAGCAGCCGACCGTGTGGGTAACTGAAATGGCAGAAAGAAAAACTGTGGATCAGAGGGGCCGGATGACAGTCCTGTACCACACCCAAACATTTCTCCTTCATACTTGTGGGGGTTAATCCTAAAGCTAGCAAAGCAATTCTAGGGCAGTGATCTTAACCATCATCACATCTCTCTAGTCTCCTAGCGCAGCTGAAGAATTTCTGTCCAGCACCTACCATGAAAAGACTCACTGTGGCTGTGTAATATTTCTAAGAATGAACAGAATTTTCGTTTCTTTAAAACATCTTAGAAAGGTCTTTATTCTTGCTTTGTAACAAATGGCAGTGATTTACTCCAATCAGTATCAAATCATTTCATTAATGGAGTAATATTTTTATCAACCACAAACCTTTCAGAAGGTACTTCGTGACTGAAAGTTAAAAACTTGTACCTTCGCATCAGAAAGAAGTTCGTTTTCTAGATTTAATGATTAAAAACACAAAAACCTGTAACAAAGGGTAGAAACTGAGTCTATAAGGATTCAGGATTTTAGTTAACATTAATGTATAAAAAGTCATTATTTACAATTAGGTTAATAGTAATTGTGGTCGACTACACAAGCAACTAAACAATCTAAAACTAGCTAAATCTCTAATTTTACACTCATTTAAAGGAAAAGCTAAATTTGGATAGGAGCATAAGTGACACATTTAACACTAAGAATACACTAAAAAAAAAAAAAAAAAAAAAATCACTCCAAGAATGAACACAGGGAGCTGGCTTAGGAGAGGGGAAACTTTGTAAAAGAAAATGTTCAATTCTAGCAAATGGCTATCTTCCAGTCTAAACTAATGATTGCATGAAAAACACCAAGGAGAATACATTCAAGTTAATGGAAACAAGTCTTTATTAAGTAACTTTTAATATCAGAAAAATAAAACTCTTATAATTCTCTTTACAGCAAATATATAATATCAGTGCTTTGGCCATCTTAAGTTAAAGGCCCTTTATCATAAAATATATGGTTTTAAACTTTACTCAAATTGAATTTATAATCCCTATGACTTCCCTACATATACATAACAAAAGAGTGTAGTAAAATTAGCAAATACTAAACTATATTGATAATTTATCATTCTTAGTTTGTGGTTTTTAGAAACAGTACACGCACCTAATATATGTCGATTCCTTGGCTTATTAGTTGCAGTGTACAATGCAACAAAATACAAAATACATGCTTGGTGAACATTCGTTCATATCTACAAGACGGCAGCTAAAGATTAGGTTTCAATACTGACATTTAACTATCCTACAAGCAATTAGCATTACATCATAATATGCCATCAAGGCAATTTTTATACTGAAAAAAATCAAAATAAAAACCGTTATTTGTAAACTTTTATACGAAATGTAACTCTTCAAGTGGAAATAAAAAATAAAATTTGTCTATTTACTATTCAATACACATAGGATTTTCAATTTTTTGTTATATTGAGAAAAAAAGCTCTTTTGTGTTGGGAAAATAACGCTTCAAAAAATAATTAGTAGAAAAACCCACCAGTATATTGTTTTGTCCTTTCAATGCCAGCACAGATTTGGGAACATACTGAGGATGAAGTTATAGACATCCACAGGTGAAATGTAAAAGTGTATCTTAAAGAAATCTTTCCTTGTGATTGGAAATAGTTTTGAAATGAAGTAAACTGATTGAAGGTCATCACAGCTGCTTTTGTAAATTATGCTAAGGGCATTATTATCCCTCTCTCCCTCCCCCTCCCCTAAATTACTAAAAAATAAAAATATATTTATAATGTGCAAGACATATGGATTGAACATAAAATGTTTCACATTTTGATCTATAGTCTAAAAATTAATCAACAGCTTGATCAGACGAATGAATGGAATGTTCGCATCCTTAATTACTAGCCAATACAGGTGCATCCCAAAGCCCTTCCTGAAATGGGAAAACCCAGCTGGCCGTTTCCACATTCACCAAGGGAGGCAATGGGTAGGAATTCACAATCGGCACAATTGCATTCCTGATCCACTGATCATACCAGCCGTGAGCATTCTGGGCGAGATGAAGGTCAATGTAGCAGTTTTTTGTCCCAAATTATAACCAGTGATCGAGTAAACTGCCATCAGCCCTATTATTACCAATAAGTCATCACAATGCATTAAAAAGTTACTTGCAATCCTGCAGAATTAGGCATAAGTTGTTGTAAAATAAAAAACGAACCTGTTTTGTCAAAACTGGCAGTGTAAAGAAGGCAGCACTGGAAGTGTCTGAATCATCTGTAATGCCAAGTACCCTCCATAAACTCTTAATGTGGCTAGGCTTTGGGACCCACGGTTTTGAAATCTAGACGTATAAACTTTTCTCATAGGCTCACACAACCTATGATTATCTTCACTCAGCCAAGCTGAACTTCAGTTTTAACGATTCTTACACAAGCTATGTCTCTGGGTCTACAGGATAGTATTAATAATTCAAACCAAACTAATAGACAAGAGACCACTTAGGTTTAGTGTTACCATAGCAGCCTTTTATAAGTTTACTAACAACTTTAGCCTAATCCCAATAAAGCCTGATAACAGTCATAAGAATTCATTAGGAAGTTTACTGGGGGTACCATTATACCCATGCCTTTACGAGTCCATATAGAGATATAGTATTTATGTATATATATATAGTTAAGAGTGAATTTGGATTGCCTGAGTAACAGCTGTCTGGCAAACTGGACATGATGGCGTTCTCTTTTCACAGATCTTGTTGGCACATTCCATGCAGAAGAGGTTGTGGCCACACGGAACTAGGGCAGCAATAACTTCATTCTCAAAGCAAATCACACAATCGTGCTTTCGTCTGGATTCTGGAGGTGAGCTAGAGGTGGAACCGCCATTGGAAGAGGAGTAGCTATTGGTACCATTAGAAAAAGCAGGGATGTATATCGGAAGGCCAACATGGTTGCCTGAGTTAGGGGGGTCGCTCCTAACCCTCCGAGCAAGTGGGTGTTCAACGCTCTCAGGAAATGTAGGAGACAGACGAGGAGTGGATGGCTGACTTCCTCTACGCTGAGTCTTCATGTTACCAGAGGGATCACTCCCAAAGCCAGACAGTGGGTTAACTGGTTCAAACGGAGTCCAGATAGTTTGAGCAGATGTTGGTAAAGAGTCAAAGGCAGGAGAATCAACTGCAAGATCTTCTGAGCCTACAGATGGTAGTGTGTCTCCAAACCAAAAGTTTCCTGTGCTAAATGGGCTTGTTGGACTAAAGTCAGCCAGCCTATTGCTTCCAAAGTAGGAATCTGTGGAACCACTTCCCAGAGAACTGGAACTATCATTTCGATAATTGGATATCATTCTTGCGCGACTGGGAGGAACTGGATTGGAGGAGAGCCACGCAGAGCCAAGAGTGCCACCTTCAAAGCTTACGTCGGTACCGTTGTAATGGAAATCATTTTCTTCGTTGAGTTCAATATAGTTTCCTGTACGCATGGCAATATGCATTTCTATTTCTTCTCGTGCTCGGTCAACATTTTCGGGCATCCCTGTCACTTCAAAGACAGGCTCCTTATCTCTGCTTGGAGTTACTATGTATGTGTGGGTCTGCTGCTGAATTCTCTTTATAGTTGCTCCTTTGGGCCCAACGACCAATCCTACCACACGATAGGGGACCCTCACTTGAACGGTGGTTTGACCTGGCAGATTTGGACTACATGACAACCCTCCCAGGGCAGGACCATTTTTGTTTCGAGATGCACGGATCATGGAGAAGTGCTCTGCAGCTGAGAGAATTTCTCTTTTGGCCATGGCAACATCTTCTTTCCGTCCAGTGACGACAAAAATGGGCTCTTCACCACGAACAGGTGTCTTGATATATGTGTTTGTCTTGGCTCTCAGTGCTTTAATTTTACAACCTGTTAGAAAGAAAATATTTCACAAGAATCAACATCTATGTCAATATTGATAAAGACAAATCACAGAAAGCTCCTTTCAAGCTAAATGTCTGCTTGTGGGCAGTTTTTTTTCTTTATCATAAAAACCTGTCACTAGATCATGAGAAAGCTTTCCTAACTCCACAAATGCTCCCCCATCCTCAGACATACTTGTCTGCTGGTCTTTCACTTAGGAATAGGCGGCACCTCCACGGGGAGATCTTAGAAGTCACGCCTATTGTTTCCGTCTTGTTATCAGTCACTGCAAATGATGCACGCACTACTCTGTACAGGCAAGCTATACCATATGCAGGTCTGACATTCAGAACAGGAATAATCAACTCCCTTGCAGGATGTTGGTGACAAAGAAAAACCACTAATGCACATGTAAGACACTGAATATCTACTCTCTCATTCAATCTATACAATAACCCTAAGAACTAGGTTACTTCACTCCTTTTATTGCTAAGGAAAGTGAAGCTTACAAGAACAGTTAAACCTACTCTAACTTCAAAATCTATGGTCTGTCAGTCCGAGAACCTCCAATTTTGCACAACTCTAAGACAGAAGTTGTTTAATGGACTTCCACCTAATTGTCATATTTTAACATTACTCTTTCCTCTATAAAATTCATGATGAGCAAAATGCTCATGGCTCAAAGGTCATCTCACATCTGCTCGCATCAACGGAATTTGAGGCTTACTAAGATATTCCCATATCTGGTTATTCTAGTCGTACTCATGCATTAACTAAATTAACTTTGACATAAATCAGTGAAATATGAATGCAAAAAGACACTGTACTTGTATGAAAATGAAGCTGATTATTTTTGAAAATCTCAATAAAGGGGTGCCTGGGTGGCTCAGTCAGTTAAGCATCTGACTTTGGCTCAAGTCATGATCTCAGGGTCCTGGGATCAGCCCTGTGTCCAGGCTCCATGCTTGGTGGGGAGTCTGCTTGTCCCTCTGCCCCTCCCCCTGCTCATGCTCTCCCTCTCTCTAATAAATAAATACATTCTTTAAAAAAAAAAAAAGAAAATCTCAACAAAAGATGTGTACCTTAAAGAAAAAAAAAGGTTGTTGTTGAATTATGTATGGGTGAGACAACTATAAAGGCCTGGGGTAAAAAACTAACACAGAATGACTCTGCATTCACTGTAAAATTCTTGCTAAATTCAAAAGAAACATATTGGAAATTGTATGGAACATGGGCATATCCTGGATGTGATTTTATTAAAAGACTACTCAGATTGGCAGACCCATTCTCAATAGAAGCCTTTGGCCCAAATCCTAACTGCATTTAAGTTAAAATAAAATATCTGAGATGCATATTCATAACTATCCATAATTCTTCAATTAACTTTTTAGAGTAATCACCTATTACTTGTTGTCAAATAGACAACTAAGGCA
The DNA here is from genome assembly GCF_002201575.2 of Neomonachus schauinslandi. Lineage (NCBI taxonomy): Eukaryota > Metazoa > Chordata > Mammalia > Carnivora > Phocidae > Neomonachus > Neomonachus schauinslandi. Next base: position 23,404,574 of record NC_058416.1, on the reverse strand, counting down.
TAGAACTCTGGGGTTATACTTTTCAAAGATCTTAATGTGAAGCTTGCTAGAATAGATTTGTTCTCATGAATATATCACGTTATTCCTAGGTTCCTCAAAATGAAGAGGCCAGGTGCTCTTAAAGACACATGTCACATCTTGGGTAGTCTTTTTTTTTTTTTTTTAGCCCCCCCTTTTTTGCCCCCAATAAATTAATAATGTATAAAAACTAAGTCTTTATATACATCATTTCTAATCTGTATAACTGCAACCCCCACCCCGCACAGGTCTCCTTGCCTCCAGTCCCAACTTACTCCAACCCATTCTCTATATTCATTTTAGTCAAATGATGGTTTCTTTCTTTCTTTTTTTTTTTTAAAGATTTTCTTTATTTATTTGACAGAGAGAGACACAGCGAGAGAGGGAACACAAGCAGGGGGAGGGGGAGACGGAGAAGCAGGCTTCCCGCTGAGCAGGGAGTCCGATGCGGGGCTCGATCCCAGGACCCGGCATCATGACCTGGCATCAGCAGAAGGTAGATGCTTAACGACTGAGCCACCCAGGCGCCCCCAAATGATGGTTTCTAAATAAAACACAGATCACATGATCACTTCTTTGCATAAAGTGCTTTAATGGCTCCCTTTTACCATAAGGATAAAGTCCAAACAATGTAGCACACAGGCCCCTCTTTACCGGCATCCTTTCCCCCTTCCTCACTTCTTTTTTTTTATGATTTATTTGAGAGAGACAGCGTGCGAGCGCCTGGAGTGGGGGAGAGGCAGAGGGAGAAGCAGACTCCCTGCTGAGCAGGGAGTTCCATGCAGAGCTCTTCCCGGGTTCATGCCCACTGAGCCACCCAGGTGCTCCTCCCCTTCCTCACTTCCATGACTAGAATGTTCCTTTGTCCTTGCCTCTTTCCTCCCACCTCTGCTTAATTCCTGCTGGCCTTTCAGATTTTAGTTTAGATGTCTCATCCTCTCCGAAGGTTCCTATCCTCAGGACTGCTTTGTGGGCCCTTCCTAAACATTCCCAAACCACTGGGTGGTTGACTAGAAGTATAGGCATTTGAGGTGTCCATATGACATGTGTTGAAACAAAGATCAGTCTTCTGTATAAAAACATACATATTGCTTTGCATCTAACCTTTCTTTGCTGAGCTTTTCAAGACTTTCATATTCTAGCCCCATACTGCTAATACAACTTTGTTGAAAGGAGCTGATTATGCTAACTTCAATTATAACATATTCAACATAACTTTATTCAACCTGTCATTGGACTTATGGATCTTAACCCAGATCTATTCACCCTTCCAACAAAATGTAAAACTCACAAAGAAATGTTTTTTTTTTTTCCCCTTACTGCTGGATCCTAGGTACCTATCATGAAAACACTTTTAGAGTCAGGTTTACTCAAATCTGAGGTTATATTCATTTGAGAAGACTTGGTGGGGAGTGGCTAAAAGCAAAACTGCAAGGAAAGCACTTAGTGCACTAACTGGATGAGGTAAGAAGGGCCAAGGGGAGGGGGGGTGGCTTGTGGCTATCAAGAAATTACTACAATGAGTTGAATTTATGCTACTGTAAAACTCAAAAGTTTTAACTATAAAGAGTGCTGCTGTAAGTTTACATCTCTAATGATTAAGTTGATGGTGTAACTTTTGACTATAAGTCAATGTTACTGCTTTTGCTCCAAAATAGAAGGTGAGTTAGAAGATGAGAGCCATAAAACTTTTATATCTACTTATTTATACAGACTGGATCTCCAGGAGATTCCATCAATTCAGCACAGGTGTTGCTTGGGGCTGTGAATGGAGAGTACTTCCCATCGGCCAATCAACATGTGACTGATGGAGAGGGGCCTAAGAAATTCTGAAAGGCTAATGTGAACAAATAACTAACTGTTCACCCTATACATTCAGAGGAGTTATTGTTATTATTCAGATATTCTGGGCTACAACTTAACAAGAAGGCAGTCTGCTGGCATCACATTTTTAACAAAGAGGGTCCTGTTCATCCCGCAGAAAGCACTGGGCAATTTCTATTAAGGACAAAGGAAGAAATAACCAAAGGGTCTGGGGTTAGCCCCTCTCAACCTTTACTAATATTGACCACTAGAAAGTTGAATTGAGTAAACTTCTCCAAATAAATACTTTTGAGACTATAAGCAACAGTCAATTGACCTTAGTAGAATACTTTTTGTTTAATACCTAGTAGGTATATTATTAACCAAGAAAATATGCCTAAAGGTACACAAAAACACTCTCTGGCCTATGGTTGGTACTAACAAAGAGGTGTTTAATAATTGGCTCAATAGGAAGACAGAAGACAAACAATTTGAGCAGGAACCACTTCTGAGATAGGAGCGTTAAGAGGCCTATCCTGCCCCAAAGGACAGTGTCTGTAGGTTTTGCAGATCAGGGTAGAGGTAATGGGAAGATTGCAAAGCCAACCCCTTTAAGCCACCTACCAACAAAAACAGAAGAATTTATTTGTTCTCTCTCCTGAATTTTGTAAGACAGTTTTAACACAGTAGCTTCAACTCAGATTAGGACTACAGGAAACCTCATCAATCATAATACTGTTTCTATAGAAACATATATATTCTGAGTTTCAAACAACTAACACATGTTGAGGACAATTTGAATAGGGAGAGTTCTAAATAGGCAACACAAACTAAAGAAAACAAACTTGTTTTATTATTTTACAGGTGAAGAAGATTAAAAAGGTTAAAAAGTTTTTTGGAATATCTTAGATTGAGTTTCCATTTGAAAAGTCTAAGACAGTTAAAAAATCATGGAAGAATTTATAATCTCAGAGCAGCACAAAACTCAGATGCCGTAAGAATAAAGACAAATTAGATTGCACTTTAAAAAAAACTGCTGCATGGTAAAAGTCACCAAAAACAATGTGAAGAAATAATTATTTACAACTTACACCACAAATGGCTAATTTCTCTCTTACACACATAACCCTGGCCCTATGTATCAAAACACCAAAACCCAATTAAAAAATAGGTAAAAGAAACAGCTCATAGAAAAGTAAATATATAAATGGCTATGGACCATGAAAACTCCCATTTTCACGTGAACTGAAGTATGTTTTTCCACCTATAAGACTATCAAATATCAAAACCAGAGCTAGTAAGAACAGGGAAAAGGACTTTCATATTTAACTGCTGAGAGTACGAACTGCTCGAGGGCACTTTGCATTATTTATCAAAATTACAACTGCACGACAAGAAGGCAGTCTGCTGGCATCTGAGGGCACTTTGCATTATTGTCTGTCTACCCCTACAATCCCACTCATAGAGTTGATTCTGTAAAAATACTTGCACAGGTGCAAAATGACCTTTGTATTATATTACTTAATTGTTTGTATTAGTGTGCGGCCAACATAGCTATATAATGGAATACAATGCAGTCATAAAACTGGTTGATTTAGGGGGACAGGGTAGGAGGGAGACTTAATTTTCCTTTACACTCTAATTTTTTATAATTTTGAACAAACAAATGCATTAGCCTTCTCCAAGAAATATAATTAAATCAGAAAATTTTTTTAAAATATAAAGAAATGACACATTTTACTAGACTTAGCATATTAATTAGACTTTGACTAGAACTGACATTATTTTAAAATTATATGAACAGCAGGGCAAATGATATCATAACTTCAAATGTGAACAAGGCTTTTTAATTCTAAGAGGGGAGGACTAGCAATTTTTAAAAAAATATTTTATTTATTTGACAGAGAGAGAGAGGGAGAGAGCACAAGCAGGAGGAGTGGCAGGCAGAGGGAGAAGCAGGCTCCCAGCTGAGCAGGGAGCCTTTCGTGGGACTCCATCCCAGGACCCTGGGATCACAGCCTGAGCCGAAGGCAGATGCTCAAAGGACTGAGCCATCCAGGTGCCCTAACAATTGTGTTCTAATAGCTATAGACCAAAACCAACCTATGGCAAGCTGTGTACCAGAATGTGTAGAGGTTAAGAACTAGGATAGCACCAACTTTCATAGTTGTAATTTTATTTTGATTTGGAAGTAAATTCCCCAAATAAAAAAGTCTCCAACTTACCCCTGGTATAAGAACCCATTTCCTCTTTCTACATCACTGTGGCTAGAGCTGTGTTTAACTGCAGCCAGAATTATGGTCCCTGCACTCCCTGGCACAGCAAAGGTCCTGCCTTGTTTCTCCAGAGTAAAGAGAATCTCTCCCACCAGATGCCTCAGTGATTAAGAGGGAGAGATCCCCTGTTGCTGGGAGAGGAGTCAGTTAAAAGGAAGAAAAGGACCCAAAATGATGGGATCTTCAGTGTTTCTCAAACCATGGGTTACAATAACAATTTAGCAGGTTGCAATCAACATTTAAAAAGAAAAAAAAATGCAAAATTCAACATGTTCCAAATATGTGTACAAAGGGCTGAAATGCCAAATGTTCTTTTGCTGGGGAGTGGGGTGGTGGTATCACAGAAAAGTTTAAAAGTAGTAGTCAGTAGCCCCAAATATTATGTGAAGTGTTGCTGATTTTTGACAGAGTATTTCGTTTTCCAGAAATTCATTGTATTTTCTATTCATTCCATAAATTATATATATCTTACATATAAGGTGACTGGAGAAAGTTAAAACCCTTACAAACACCAAAACTGTGTTATGTGTATATTTTCACTTTGGGTCATCCTTGGCATGTACCTTTCTTCAAAAATTCCCCCCAAGAGTTTTGTTTTGAGGGAAAAGGATCCTACTAGATATCAGTGTATGTACACACACATATACACTTACTTTAAATAAGGAGGGGAGTGAAAACTCCTTGCGTAGTTCTTTACCTTTGAGAAAATTAGAACTCCTTGGCTTGACATTAAAATCTTCCCCCCACCAACTCTCTCCCATCAAGTAGCCAGAACCTACCTTCTTCCAGACTTTATTATCTCCTAAACATGTCTTGTTCCTCTTCTATCTCTGCTCAGATATTTCCCTAAATAACATGGAAAACCCTCCTGGTACTTCCCCTCCACACCTTATAGCTTCTGAGTCACAAACATGGCCATCTGGAAGATGAGGCTGTATATGTGAAGGGCTCTATGAGCTCAATAATAGTACAGATAACGGTACTGACTCTTATTATTATGGCTACTGCATATAAATCTTCCAAGGCACAGTTTAAAGGAAACAATGTAAGAAGCAGAAAACTGATCATCTGCAGGCCTTGGTTCTAATCTATCACCAATTACTCCTGGTTTCAGTATTAGGTCACTCAACCTCTAGGTCCTTTCCAATGCTTAAATCTTTTGACCAAGTCCCTCTTCTCCTAGGAAATACTGTCACTGCTTCTTTTTTGGTCTTAAAAACACTTGGGACAATCAGATACTACCTTATCTCTCTCTCTCCCTCTCCCTCTCCCTCTCTCTCTCTCTCTCTCTCTCTCTCACACACACACACACACACACACACACACACACACACACACACACATTTATTCTTCTCCTCAAGGAAAGGTAGGTTGAGTAATGGTTGGGAACACAGACTGGATCATCACTAACCTGCTTTGTGAACTTTAGCAAGTCACTAAACCTTAAATCTCTCCTTCATGGGTGAGACTGATTAAAGATACTTATCTCGCTTATTACTATGCCCATTATTCAAGTAGGTATCTCAGTAAAGGGTAATCTTTCAGACTACCCAACCACCCCCCCGAAACACTTCTTCAAGTATTTCCTGAGTAAAATGATCCAATACCCTTAGCTTTGAAATAATAAAAATTTGTAGCACACTTTTCAGTTTTCCCAACTCTTCTAGATATATTCTCATTTAATCATCATAATAGTGTTTTAAGCAGGGCAGAAAAGAGCTTAACTGAATTGCTCAAGATCTCCCAGCTGGAAAGTCAGATCTCAAACCCATGTTGTCTTGATAACCCCAAACTCCTCTTACTACTCCATACTATTTTTCTCTAAAAGCACTAAAGAAACACAGTATTTCATGTTCCATGGTATATTAGAATGAGGGAGGTCCTTTTCCTCATGGGATAGTCTAGACACATTACTCAAAAGCTCCTTTAACTTTACAGGGACTTAATTTCAGTATTATATCTTCAAACTGATGAATATCAGCTAAATCCCAATAAGAGAGTGTTTCTTATGTACACAAACTTAACTCAACATTTAAACAAACTGTTTAGATTAGCAATGCAAACTATCCATAAATGCACAATATAGAATTAATAGGTTTCCTTTCTAGGGTTCAAGTGTCCTTGTAGCTCTTCTAGTCAAAATCCTCCGAAATTTTTTGTGAAGAATATAGTCTCATTGTAGACATCACTGACAACATTTCAAATAGCTTCATTTATGTGATTTTAGTTTTGTTGTTATCAGTATTCATACTGACATCTAATGCCTTAAGTCAAGTACATGTCTACTGCCTTTAAAACAAAGTCAATCTCAGGTTGACTGGCTCCTTACATAAAGGGTTGGGGATAAAGGCAAGAGAGAAGAAAATCCCAATTACTGCAATATGGAAACTAAAACAGTAATAGTAAAATGGCAAGTCTAATCCAATAATTCAGTTCAATAAAATAAACAGCAAGTATTTACTTTGCTTCAGGTACTTTAACTGACATCAAGGATGCAAAGACGACTAAGATTCAGTGCTTGCCCTCACTGACTTGTATCGACTCCAAGTACCAGAAGGATTTGATGTCTACACATGTTCATGTACAGATATCAATCTCTTATTTTCTTTTCTTATATTGTTGGTGGTGTTCAAACCTTCTATATCCTTGCTGATCTTCTGTCTGCTTGTTCTACCACTTACTGAGATAGGAGTGTTGAAGTCTTTAATTCTATTAGCTTGAGGCCCTGGGTAAGTTACTTATATCCCCAGAGATCTGTTTCCTTATCTGTATGGTGGAACTGAGAATGGATCAAATGAGATAAACTGTCTTACACACTTGAAGGTTTATCATTGAAAAAAAAATCAAACAAATCAATTTTCTATAGGAAGTTGAAAAACACTTAAAAAATTTATTTCCTAAAGATAAAACTTATATTTAGATTGTACAAAACATGTTAAAATATTATCAACTTCACAAAACTTGGAGGAGATATTTGAAGTCAATCTAACTGGGAATTTGAAATCCGGTGTAGTTTTGCATGATTTTAGGGATTCTTTTTGGACAAAAATCAGAATGTAAGAGTTATAAGAAATAATCTAGCTCAATCTCATTTCATACATGAAGGAAACTGAAGCCCAGAACTGCCAAAATTATAAATTGATGACTCCTAAATATACCATTCTCTCAATCTGCCTTATTTTTCTAGTTGATTCTTAAACTAAATTTAAAATGCCCCCTCTTTTTTCACTTAGAAAAGGGAAAACTAAAATAGTTAATAATAATAAAAAAAGGCTCATATTTGGTCTTTCACTAAAGCTGAAACACCTAGAAGAGGGTGGAAATTAGAGACGAAAGGTCAAACAATTTTCCTAATTGGGGATTTTAAAATTAGGTTCATGCCCTTTAGAAGACGTTAATAGAAACCTTAGAATTACTTCTGTTTGTATACCATGTAATAGAATCAGATTCATTTGTAAACTTTAAAAAATATACTGTGCATCATTTAGTTATTGGTATACCCTGGGAAAACTTAATAGAGTGACAATTTTTATTTTCAACTAGCATTTGCTCCGAGTACAAATCTAGCAGTAAAAAAAATGATAAACTTTATCCTACCCCACATATAATTTATTATCTCTACACTTTCAGTTGTGCCATGACTTTGTACTAATGACATCTTCTCAAACTTGACCCCCACAACAAATGGGGTATGGGAAGGGGCAAGGAAGAACAAGTAGATGGAACAGGTTTTTTTCCCCACAAGAATAGAGTCCGCAAGGTTAAGTGATTTGTCCAAGGTCACAGGCAACAAATGGTGAAACCAAGTCTCTAACAAGTTTTCTAACTCCAAGTTCCAATGTCCTTTCCTACAGTACACTAAAATGGTACTGATGGAAAGGTAGAAGTCAAAGGGAGGAAGAACGGTACAGAAGAAGGAACAGTAATAAAAAGGTCAGCCCAAAATGCAAATACTTTTACAATAGTAACCCTTTTGGGAAATTTTTTAGTTGTTGGAACTATTCCCTCCCCACTCTCTTCCAACCATGTTCAAAAGACCAACTACTTCATGCTAATCTTCAACTGCACCCGCAGTTTTTGCTGAAGAACTGTCTTTACCATTTCAAGTCTTAGTGTTATTATTCCATGATATGACTTTAATTGTAGACAAATCAGGCTTCCCTGCATACAATGAATTGCAATTTTTGCTTACTAGACAAAGGAAACAAACCATGCCCACATGAATTGTTCTTAAATCCCAAACACTGGCATCAAAGAGGTTCTAATGTTATGCAGTGCAACTTAAAATTCTCAAAATCAGTCATGGAATAAAGACTTGATCTAACCCAACAGCATTAGGCTGCGCATACATTCAATTTAGTGTAGTTGGGCTTGGTAACACTAATACTGGAAAAATTATTTTAGAAGTTTAAATATCAGATTTAATCTTTAAAAATGTTCATATGATACCTAATGGTGGCATGGGGAAAAAATTAAAAGTAAACCCACAAATTATGGTATATAAGCCACCTGGGAGGCATTAAGATGCAGTTTAATTAAAAAAAAATTATCACTTTAGAATCACCTGAACGTCAATGGGGTTTTAAAATAGATTTTCCATAATTTATTTGGAGTTTTCTAAAGGAGTTTTCAAACTGCAAATACACTTACCTATTTAGCATCTTATGAACATTATTACCTATTTTTTTCACTTGGGAGTTCAACTTTAAATTACATATTCTACATGACATAAATTACATTTAAAAATTCTGTAATAATCCCTTTGATCATAAAATAATACTGTGGCACTCATCACAGCCATTCACTAATATTCTAGCGCTCTTCTGTGGGCACATGGTTGTAATGGACTTTCTCACCTACTTGAAGGTAGGCGTGGTCAGATGACTTGCTCTGATTAATGAAATATGAGCAGATGTAATTATTATTTCCGGGTTTAACACTTAAAGACCAGCATGTCCTATTCCACTGTCTCTTATCCCGCGGGCACATGGGAAGACCGGCCAACGCTTGAAATGGTGGCCACTGCGTTGGCCTATGTCCTTGAATGACTTAAATGAGCAGAGCCCCTGCGAATAATAAACCTTTATTGTTTTAATATTGAGATGTTGGGCTTTGTTATCACAACATAATTTAAACCTATCTGGACAGAAGTGCATTGCAGCCAGCAGGCATTCAGACATCAGTTGGGCCTAGTTCTTTCACATTAGAAGAATATAATGTGTGAAACTGCTAAAGCCAAGAAAGGTAAATGAAAGCATGGTTCAACTTAATTTCAGATTTAACTTAACAAAAATATGTGCTTATCACTTAAAGTTTCATGTGTTTCAATTTATTTGTGTATCATTCAGTGTCTAGAGGTATTACAGATAAGATTACATCCAGCTGAGGAGGTATCTATAAAGCCTAGGGAGTTTAAATGACTTGTCCAAGATCACAAGGTGACTTACTGGCACAGAGTAATCAAATTTAGAAATTTAAATTTCTGATTGCTGATTCTTTCCAATATACCACAGTTGAGCAGAGACTGTTAAGGGAATTCGGGGTAGTTTTTACATTAAAACATATATTCTGAAACATTTTTGTATTCAGTTTAAGGCAAAAGTATTAAATCCTTCAATACATACAAATACCAAATTCATTCACAACCAAACTCACAAAATATTAAGCACTATCTTATAACTAAATGCTACCTTTCCTTGAAAACTTAAGATGTAAGATGAGCTACTTAGAATTCCAACCCATAAACTCTGTTGAAAAATTTCTAAAGAGAAATCTCTAACAGAGTAACACTTTGCAAACACTTGACACTCTGGATCATTTTTAGATTTTTGGTAACCAGGGGATAGAAAATACACCCTTACATTACCACTTTATTTTCCATTTCCTCCTAGTGAATCAAAATAGTTCATTAGCTGAATAAGGCAGGAAGAACAAGCAGTAGATTCCCCACCCATTCGTAAAACAATAATCACTGAACCTTTCCCAGTGGTCCCAGAGCTAATACAAACTATTATCAACTAAATTTAAATTTTAAAGCCTAGAAGTAACAATATCTGCTTCTTAAAGCTAGCATGTATATAACACAAATTAAGTTCCTGAACTATAAATGACAGAGAATTTTTAGTTAAGCATAGGAGAATGAGAATATTAGAATGATAACTGTGCCTTCTGGGTAGCAGAGACATCAAAATTTTATTAAGTAAATTAATTTGGATACTGAAGATATTCAATTATCCACTAGAAATACAGTATCCCAAAGCTCATGATTAGGGCAGAAATTAACCCAAATATCATTAACCTTCCCGAGCAGGATGCTTGAATACAGAGGCAGCAACTTAAAATCTTTTGATGTCAAACTGGTCTAAATCCAAGTTCCACTTTTTGAAGAAGTTATCTTTTGGACCTTCAGTTTCTACATCTGTAAAATGGGGATAGTGGCCTAGCAGGAATTGTATTACCTGGCAAAGAGAAGGCCACCAATCCCCTCTCCTCCATAAAAGAAAAAGACGTTGTATTTTAGCATTGTTCTGAAACAGTTTGTCCTCATGAAATGTGTTTCTTCTTGAATAGGGAACTTATGAATGGCAAGACCAAAGTTTCTCTTTTTCTCCTGGACATACATACACAAATAAGCATACACCTTATTTCAGTTGTGTTAAAACTTGAAGACTGGTTCTACCCTAAGAAAACTGGAGAAAAATGTCACAAGGATGCATTTATCACAACTTGAAACACTGTAACATATTCATTATTTAAAAAGTGACCATGTACACAACCCCTGGGAATCAGTGGAGACAGAGTAGCTCAATAAAGAAGAAAACAATTTCCAAAGGGTCTAGCTCAATGATAGCCAAAGTAGGGTACAAGAAACTTTGCTGGAGTGCAGAAAAAAAAAAAAATTAGAACTCCAATTTCCATTTTTACCTCATTCTTTAAATTTTTTACATGTTTTATAGTGCATACATTTCATTCATACATAAATATTCAGACATTGGGAATACAAGCTTAATTTTTTTGACAAGGCATACAATCAAAAAAAGCTGGAGATGACTTTTCCAGACTATGAGACTAGAGAACACACATATAAAGTCACTAATGAAAATAGGTGAAGACCCACATTAAGCTTAAACAGTAACATAAAACCTTGAGTTACAAGTTTTTAAAACAACTGAATTTATGACATTCAATATTTACTTCTAATGTAGTTAAGAATGGGTATAGAGTTCTACTTTAGTTTGCTTTTTACTCTAACTGGGTATCAATGACTATACAAAGTAGAACAAAGTCCATTGCCTTAAACCTCCAGTTAACCACTGTGAATGTGTCCTGCAGGTAGTACATTTAACAAAAGTTAAGTCTGAAGTCTGTTACCAGGTTTATCCTCAATGTCCATATTCTAAAACTTCTACAAAAAGCCTCTTTTAGTTCCTAGCTTTATTTTACAGTATGGTTGGTTTCAATATGAGATGCAAAGCTTAAAAGAAGGGGCTAATTTAACATTTACAAATGACCATATGCTGCTGGGGAGTACAAATATGAGGTCAACACTGCCAACTTTCATCACTATCAAAAGCAGTGGTTTGTGTTTTTTTTGAAAGATACCGGAACCAGAGGCCATTTACATGAGTTCTAGTCTATATGACTCAGAATTCCATTTGTCCTACCCTTTGCTTCAGAGCTGAAGTCAGAAATGTCTCCATCTGTGTCATAATTATTTCCAAAACCAATTAAGAGATGGCAAACAGAAAATTATGACTTCAGGTAATGAATAAAATGGCAAGAATGGATAATTCTTTAGAATTAAAATTTAGTTCATCCAAAGCAAACAAGTAAAATAAGTGATTTGCCCTGTTTATTCGCTTAGAGAAAAGACAAATTATCACACTTTTAAAGGATGCAGGGGTGCCTGGGTGGCTCAGTTGGTTAAGCATCCGACTCAGGTCATGATCTTGGCTCACAGGTCACAGTCTTATGGTCATGGGATCCAGCCCCCCCCCCCCCATGTGCTCTCTCTCTCTCAATAAAATCTTTAAAAACAAAAAATAAAAGGATGCAAACATTGTAAGTTGCCTTGTCCCCCATAGGAGTGGGAAAACACTTCACAGGTTTTATTATGGTGCTGCTAAAGGGTGGAGGTAGCAAAGGGGTCAATGATCCACTAGAGGCAGGGAAAGGGGGGCAAGACTGCTCTTAAGAGAAGATAGAGGATGATGACATACTTTTAACACTACTGTCAACTCTGGGAAATATTAAGTGTAAGAGGAATAGTCAGCAATTTGTCTCTATGTCCTGAGACATAAATAGAACCACATTTCCTTATTAACCAATCAACAGCCCAATAAGCACAGAAAAACTAAAGACTTTATCTCATTTGCTATTAAATTATAAAATGTTAAATTATTTTAATAGATGGTACAAAATAAAAACTCAGAATGAATTCAGTTTACTTTTAAGTAAATGGATTTGTATAGACAACAGTTTGTGCAATTTGGGACCATTTTTTGTGCTGTAAAGGGTACAATATAGATAAGGACAAAAGTGTGTATTAAACTAAATATACAAAAGATTTCATTATCTTGTCCCTCAGTCAAACCGGCAAGTAAATGTTCTTTTCTTTTGTTACCATAAACTGGCACCATAAGCACACTGAAGCAACTTGTGCTGAGGAAGTGCCATCCTAGTATAGCGTTAAGGGCTTTTCATATTCTGGCTTGAACGCACACCTTCCCAGCCCCTTTTCTTTGCCACACCCCTTTAAAGACCCCAAGTATCAAAAAAAAAAAATCACAACTTTCTTTTAATTATACCTAGAGATTATTCCCCCACACCTTTCCCCACATTGTTCCTCAGTCATTCTTCATCTCCATTTGTTAAAGTCCTATCCATTCTCCAAGTCCCTCCGGGGTTGACGTTCTCACATGTATGACTGTCATACACTATATGGAGAGTGCCATTAACTACCCATTCGTTTAGTGACATTCCACTGTCGATTAGACTGTTAGTTTCTTAAGGGCAGCAAGTTGTCTGAATCAATCTCACATTTCCAATTGCCATAAACTCAACACCTGGCAAAATAGAAGCTTGAAACACAGCAATTCCTCGATGTTCTTAATTGAATGGCCAACTCATTCTGGATTTATAAATTGAGATATTACAATTTTATCCTATGTAAGGTGAAACAGTGCTCTCCTGGATTAGTATCGGTAAGTATTGCAAAACAAAACCCCCCAAACCCCCCAAAATAAAACAAAAAACAAGGCATCTGAATCTTATTTACTAACTATAGGAATAAACTCAATTGAATGGTACCAGCTTTGAACTGTGCCTTTAAAGTACTAGTCATAAGGCAGTCTGAAATAAGCTATCTCCTTTATCCAGATTTCAGACGGGTTTTTCTTATTAAAATCCGAGAGGTAAGAAATGAGCCAACTCGGATATTTGAAGCCACCATTTCCACAGACCTCTTATTTATGTGTACTTTAGACCACTTGGGAAAGATGAGATCATTTAAGCAGCAGCGCCATTATTTCTCTTTATTTGACCCCAACAATGCTCTCAACCTCACAGTAAAGAGTCATGCATCAACCGGGCTAAGCTACATTGTAACAGGGTAGTACAGGGGGAAAAAGCTATGCTAAAGAGCAGAGGACCGTCCCTAAAAATGTCGGATACTGAGGTACTCTGGGCATCCCCTTCCCCCACCTTCACAAATCTACTCCTGGAATCTGAGACATAGGTCCTTTGTCTGAACAATGTGGGAGGAGTCTGTCTGCAGTGCTGGTGTGCTGGCAAGTGAAGAGAATTTACCGAAAACTGTATAAACGCATAAAGTTCCTTAACTCAATTACCTTACTGTCCATTTTTTTTCTTCATCGTGTACACTACAGTGTTCTAAAAGATAGCCAATGTGCTTTTTCGAGAGTTAAAATGTATCAAAAGAGAATACAAATAGATCAACAGAGAGTTAGGCTGCTCTTCAAAAGCTAAGTTTCTGAACAGCGGAGGGGTGGAGGGGGGTGATGGTGTTACCCACCACTTGAACATTCCCTTCCCTCTCGAATGAGCTCTTTATACAAAGCCTCCATTTCTGTCAATTTCTTCATCTGAACAAGCTGCTGTAAGGTAAGCTGAGTGCCTTTTATAAGACAGTCGGATGCGCAAACTTGCAATCTCGCAGCTTTCCGTGTACAACACCGAATCCACAACCGACCCGACCTTTTACCACCTCACTGAGGTTTTTGGTGCCACGCCAGCCTACTGTTCCACGAACACAGCCCGAGTAAAGTGAACACCACCGGATTGGGTGGCTCGAGAAACTTAACACCTTTTACCATGCAAAAAGCAGCGGAATACCGTGGGTTTTCGCAAGGTGACCCATCTTCTCATCTCATCTACCACGGTTCCTCGCAGATCCCTTCGCGATGGACTTGGGCTACTCGCCGGGCTCAATGTTGCTGCCCAGAGCTCGTTTCTTCCGTCTGCCCACCCACGCCCGGGGGCCAAGCCCAGCTGGACTCCCCTCCTCCCTGCCGCACTCACCCTGGCGACCGACAATCTCGGCGACATGCTCGGAGCTGGGCACCGGGACGCACTCAGTGGTGTTGACACTCTTCCTCCGGAGCAGGGCCGCCTGCTCCCCGTTTAGGGCGGCAGCCGCCGCCGCCCCGCAGCCGCCGGGGCCGTAGGCGTGGGACAGCATCGCCGCCATCATGCCCTGGGCATCGTCCCCTCCGTAGAGCACCCCCGCCGCCGCGGCCGCCGCGGCCGCCTCCCGGGCATCGAAGCTGGCGGCGGGCAGCAGCACCGACCCCAGGGACCCGCCCGGGATCGGCTGGGTCTGGGAGGCGGCGGCCGCGGGCGGCGACAGCAGCAGCAGCGACGGCCGGTCCTCCTCCTCTGCCTCCTCCAGCTCCTCCTCCTCCAGCAGGTCTCCGTCCAGCTCCGCTTCCTCCCCCTCCTCCTCCTCGTCCTCCTCCAGCTCCAGCTCGGCTGCCTCCGGGACCCCCGGCCGGCCGGGCGGAGCCCGCTCCTCCGGAGACAGCCCCGCCGCCCGCCGGGCCTGGCCCTGCGCCGCCGCCGCCGCGGCCCGAAGCGCCGGGGTACCGGGCTCCGCCGGGCTGGGGTCGTCGAGGCCTAGCGCGGCCAGGCGCTCCCTCAGCAGGAGCCCGTCCCCCTCCAGCTCCGGGCCGCCCGCGGGCGGCGGCAGCGGCGGCGGTGGCGG
>NC_058416.1:23352774-23388856 GCF_002201575.2 Neomonachus schauinslandi | reverse complement strand
GCCGCCAGGGCCAGGGCCGCGGAGCTGCCGCTCGGCATCGCGGCGGCGCGCTGTCAATGGCGGCGGCGGCGGCGGCGGCGGCCGGGTCAGGCGCGGCGGGCGGCGAGCCCCATGGCGGACAGGGCTCGGGCCCTGCTCAGCGCGCAAACACCTTTCCTCTGGGGAGGCGGCGGGGCTGGCGACCCGGGCCGAGGAGCGCCAGGGCCGCCCGGAGACTGGAGAGGGCGGGGTGGAGGGGCAGAGGAAGGAGGCAGAGGCAGGTAACTAGGTGGGTGGGTGGGGACGGCTGCGGGGCGGGCTGCTGGAGGTGGCAGCGGCTCCCCTCTCAGGGTTTCTTTTGTTTCATGGCCTTAACCAGCCCCCGGCGCGCGCGGCGGCGGCGACGCCCCACGCCGCTCTCCGAATGAAGCCGGCGCGCTCTGATTGGCTGCTTTTAATCTCTGGGAGCCCTCCCTCTCCTCCCCGCAGCCTTCTAATTCCTTTCCCTAGCCCCACCCCCCACCCTCTTCTCGGGCCCCGCCCCGCTCCTCCCCAGAGCTCTCTGATTGGGTGACCGGGACAAGCCAGTCCCCGAAGCCTTATCCTTCCGTCCTCTCCCCACCCCCCTCCCCTCCCACCCCTCTCCCTACTGGCTCACGAGGAGAGGGACTGTAATTGTTCGCTTTACACGTCACTCTTTGTGACGTACCCAGGCGGGGGCGGGGAAAAGTAGGAGGGACGAAGGCGCTGTAACAGGCTGAAACTGGGGCCGACTAGGGGTTTTCGCGCAGGCGCGTGCAGTTGAAGCACACACCTGGATTTCTCCCTTTGTCCTCATCCGTCTCGCCCACCGGGGTCGGGTCTTTTAGGGCACTGTGTGAGCGGCCTTGGAGTGGAGCGTAGGCGTGGGCACGGAGAGCGTTGTTTCCCCAGGTTGAGGGCGAGATTTCCTCCTTTCGGGGTAGGGGCCTAGGGAGAGTCAGCGGAGGAGGGGCCAGTGAGGTGTCCTCCTATCCGGCCGCGGGGGTGGTTTCCTGAGCCGCGTGGCTCCTGGGCCTTCCCTGCACGATCCGAGAGCGCTCCTCCCTCCGGGCAGGGCCCTCCCACGCCCGGCTGGCTGGGCTTCCAGTGCCAGGAGGCCGCTGGGTTACAGCGGGAGCCTTGATGTGCTGAACTTTAGTTCTTTGGGGCTCTTCAAGGAAATTAAGTCATTGTTTCCTTCTCCAAGGCGCTCCTCCCACAGTATGGCCTAGGTGATCCCGCACAGTGCTCTCTTTTCTGGAGGCTTATTTTTAAACGGCTTGTTAAAAACAAAGCCTACTGCTTTCCAACATCTTAGGCTATGACATAACCCCCACCCCTACCCCCGCTTTAGTACCAGTTAGTCTCCCCAGGTTAATCTTAACCCACGTTGTCCTACAGAGATATATAATGCGAGCAACATAGTGTAATTTTAAGGTTTCTAGTGGCCCCATTAGAAAAAATAAGAAAAGACTTGATTCATTATATTTAAAACATCACTTCAACATGCAATCAATATAAAGTTATTAGTGATAGATTTTATAGTTTTTTCAGTCTTTGGAAATGGTGTGTATTTTACACTTAAACTCAGCATATCTCGATTCAGTTCGCTTCACACCAGCCATATTTCAAGTACTCTAGTACATTATTTCAAGTACTCAAGTACATATTTCAAGCAGCTCTAGACCTCTTGATTTTTGAGTTATAACTTGGGACCTTTTTATATTGGATTTATTTATTAGATCTTGCTGCCTCAAATTCATGAGTGAATTTTAATTGAGCTCCTACTCTCCTAAATTGTCTAGAATGTTACAAAGCCAGTAGTTCAAGAGGAAGCTAAACTATGTCTTCTCTTTCTCTAGTTTGTGGCTTTACAGTGAGGTGCAGAATCCTTATTTCAATTTACTTCACCTCTTCCATCAAAGGCCTGGAGAATTTTCGCTAACACTACAACTTCCCTGTTATTCCAAGGTTTCCCTAGACCTCATATAAACCTGTGTGTTGCTTCTCTAACAACTTATTTGTAGATTTCAACCCTGACAGCAAAGTCAAGAAGGCCTTTAAAAAAAAGCTAAATGCAGAGCAAGGAGAGGCAAACTCTGGGTATTTGGATTTAGTGGGAAATTTGGAGTGGGAACCTGGACATGTTTTTAAAAAGCCACACAGGTTGTTCTGAAGCTCAGCTAGGGTTGAGAACACTGATCTAGGGTGTGCTTTTGGGTTTACAGAAGGAATTTGCTATTAACTCTACTGAAAAATTAGGTACAATTTTCACTGATTTACTACATCTACACCCTTTCTGTGATATGCCCCAAGGACATATTATTTCACAACATCTTAACAAAGGTACTGAAACTTTTAATGTACCAGTGAATAGCTTGTATAACAACATTTACTTATAGAATATACAAATACTGTATGTTTGCTGTCTGATATTTCCGTTTAAACAATAACCATTATTTGAAGGGTAGATCTTCTAGCAAAGCAAATCTCATCAAGGGAGAAAATCAAAACATGCAGTGGCCCTCCCAGGATACACTGGTCATTGGGAGGAAATTCTGAGAAATTCATTTTGCCATCTCTTTTCATGATTTGTCATTTAATGCTCACATCTTGGTCCCAAGGACCAAAGGAAGAGTGGGAGTGATAGTTCACCATTTTTCTTTTGAGAGGGAGAGATGTAAAGAATAGAGACCGATTCGGCTAATGTTTTTTAAAATGCTAAATGGTTTAACCCAGGTGTTCCTAATATAAAAATTGCTTTCTGCTTCATTCTCACATAATAAATGAGGTTTCATAAGTTCCCATACACAAATGTATATATTCATGCATTAATTTACACTTGATCAATACTGTGATTTATGAACAAGGTAGGAGATATTGAAGCCCACGGACCTTCCCATTTGGGTCTAAACTTGTCTTGTATTAAATTTTGTTTATGAAGCAAATTTAAGATTTGCTTTTGCTCTAAATATATGCTTGGGATTCCTTCATTTAAATTCATTTAACAACACCATCTTTTCTACCCCAGCCACACAACACCCTAATTTGTACCTGGGTAGGGTTTCTCTTTCATTCCTCCGCGGCTGTTTATGATATAGGTAGATACACTACATGGCGCAAAAGAGTTGCTTTAGGGATCTCAGGACAAAAAGAAAACTACAGAGTTGGCTACATTTTATCAACTCACAGGCTGACTGCTGAACTAGCTTTTTAAACCTGTCTAATTGTAATGATTTTAAGGTTGGAACAACTGCAAATTAAACAAAGCTTAACAAAGATGTTGGTCCTAGCAAGTAAACAGATTATTAGGGGTGCCTGGGTGGCTCAGTCGTTTAAGTGTCTATCTTCAGCTCAGGTCATGATCCCAGGGTCCTGGGATGGAGCCCTGCATCAGGTTCCTTGCTCAGCGGGGAGCCTGCTTCTCCCTCTGCCTGCTGCCCCCCTGCTTGTGCTCTCTCTCTCTCTCTCTCTATATATATATATCTGACAAATAAATAAATAAAATCTTAATTTTATTTATTACCACTATCTTCTCCTATCACCACTTTCTTCTCCAAATCCACTGCTCCGATAGCTATCTGCTCCCCTTCTTTAGGGCACACTGCAATGCACCCATGGGCTCTGGCTGCTTCCTTGAAATTATCCTCATCTTGTCACTGAATCCCATGAGCACTGCTTATCCTTATTCAATTTAGCCTTTTCCTGGCAGGATTTGACACCACTGACTGCTCCTAAAGCACTCTCTCCCAGGGTGCTGGGGGGCTCAGTCAGTTAAGCATCAACTCTTGATTTCGGCTCAGGTCATGATCTTAGGGTCCTGAGATTGAGCCTTGAGTCAGGCAAGGTGTGGAGACTGCTTAGGATTCTCTCTCTCCCTCTCCCCTTCCCCCTTGCTCTCTCTAAAATAAAAATAAATAAACCTTTAAAAAATAAATGTAAGGATGTTCATTTTTTAAAAAAAATCCACTTTTTAGCTTAGTATTCAATATCACCACTATCTACTCAGTTCCTATGACCAAAAGCCTGGTAGACATTCTTGACTTCTTTAACCTGCAAACCCGGTAAAGACCAAGTCCTGAGGGTTATACCTCTCAACTCTCAAGTCCATCTATCATTCTGCATTTTTACCACCATTCCCATGGTCAAGGCCACCATCATTTATATCATGAACTATCTCAGTAGTCCCCAAACCGTATTCTTATATCCAGGCTTGCTCTCCTCCAATTCATTTTCCATGCTGCTGAAATGATTGTAATTCAGGTTTATGCCTTCCACTGCCCTGCTTAAAATCCTTGTTGTCCTTAGAATAACACCCCAATTTGTTAACATAATTTACAAGGTCTTCTGTATCTGAGTCCTGCCTTCTGCTTTAGCCTGATTTCATGCCATTCTTCCTCTTGATTCTTTGCCTCTTCCACAGAGGCCTTCCAGCAGCCATTCCTGGGTATATTGCACATACTTTATTATGCTCTCAGGCCTGGAATACAGTTCTCCTCTGCCCACTCTTAGCAAACACCCACTTGTCCTTCACGGCTCAGCTTGTATATCACTTCCACTAATCTTCTAGGGGTAAGGCAAGTGTCCTTGCAGCAGGGTCTCATTGCATCCTCCATGTCTGTAGCAGTATTATCCACATCTAGTTGTTCAAGTGTCCCTCTTCCTCTGTTTGCACCCTCATACAGCAGTGTCTACTATAGGTCCTGGCACATAGACGAGCCAGTGTCAACTTGCTGACTCAATCCTTCAGCTAGTCTGAGCTTTTGGCCATTTTTCAAACACACATTATAATCTCCCATCTTTGTGCCTCTGCTTGTGATGTTTTTGTGCCCAGATTCCCCTTGCCTTCTATGCCAACCTCTTCTCTCTCTACTTATTGTTAAGCCTCAGCTTAAATTCAACTTCTCCCAGCATGCTCTCCTAATTGATATGGTCAGTCTTTCCCTTACCCTAGGAAAATGCAGTTGAAGGCAACATTTTGCATATATCTTCTGAACGCTTATACAACCTCCTGAGGTCTATCCATAGACCCCTTTAGTTTTCTGTAGAGCTGGACACAGACTGGCGAGATGGTCACTAAGCCAGTTTTCTCTTCTTCCTGAGCGCACAGCTAGCCTACATTTCCTGGCCTCCACTGCAGTTGGGAGTAGCTGTAAGACTGAGTTTTACACCATTTCCAGATCAAACCCTTAAAAATCCCTCACATTATCTTCCGCATTCCTCTCCCATCTGTGATGTAGATGAGTATGATGCCCATAGAAGCCACATGTTAAAGATGTCCAAGCCACAAGATGAAAGGAGTCTGGATCACCATGTGGAGGAGAGGCGCCCTCCAATCAGATATAAGTGTGTGAGAGGTAAGATATAAGGCTTATGTGAGAGGAAAAATATTTTTGTTGAGTTTGAAATATTATGTATTTTTGTATACATTTATTACAGCAGTTAACCTATTTTAACTACTATACCAGATTAAAAACGTCTGGTTTGTAAAGAGATAGTAGAATGATCAGTGGTACCAGGGGTTAAGGGGTAGGGAGAGATAAATAGGAGAAGCACAGAGGATTTTGTGAAACTATTCTGTATGTAACTATGATAGTGGATATATGTCATCATACATTCATCAAGACCCATAAAATATACACTACCAAGAGTGAACTCTAATGTGAACTATATAGGCTTTGGGTGGTAATGATGTGTCAACGCAGGTTCATCAGTCTTAACAAATGTACCACTCTGGTGCAGGATGATAGAGGGGGAAGCTGTATGTGTGTAGAGTCAGGGCATATATGGGAACTCTGTACTTTCTGCTCAGTTTTGTGGTAATCTAAAACTGTTTTAAAAAATAAAGTGTATTAAAAATGTTTTTAAACCTGTTTGCCCTTCAACAATATTTAGTTTGAATTTGCTTTGGTCACAAACTGCCTGGGATGTTCCCATGTAGCATGGAACCTAATAATATATATATATATATTTAAGATTTTATTTATTTGCTTTAGAGAGAGAGAGAGAGAGAGAGAGAGCATGAGCTGGGGGAGGGGAGGGAGAAAACCCCAAGCAGGCTCCATGAAAAGCATGGAGCCCAACACAGGGCTCCAACCCATGACCCCAAGATCATGACCTGAGTTGAAACCAAGAGTCAGACGCCTAACCGACTGAGCTAACCAGGTGCCCCTGGAATCTGATAATATTTATTTACACAAGGAACAATCCACTAAGTGACACAGCAATCCTCAAACTGCATGCACCAAACACCAGAGCTTCAAAATATATGCAAAACAAAAAACCAGATAAAGCTGAAAGGAGAATTAGAAAATCCACAATTATATCTGGGGCCTTCAACACCCATTTTTGAGCAATTGCTACAACTGTTAGACAAAAAAAATCAGAAAAAATGTAGAAGAACTAAATAATACTATCAGCCAAGAGGGATCTAATTGATATTTATAGAGTATTCTACCCAGCAACAGCAGAATACACATTTTTGTCAACTGCCTATGCATCTTTCATATACATAGACTATATCCTGAGCTGTGAAACAAATCTCAACAAATTTAGAAGAATTGAAATCATATAGAGTATGCTCTCTGACCATAATAGAATCAGACTAGAAATTAATAACAGAAAGAGAACAAAAAATTTTTGAAATACATGGAAATTATATGACACACTTCTAAATAATTCATGGATCAATGAGAAAGTCTCAAGGGAAATTTAAAAAAATACATTGAATGAAATGAAAATGAAAATAAAATACATCAAAATTTGTGGGACCCAGCTGAAGCAGAGCTGAGAGTAATTTATGGTATGAAATGCATTTGTTAGAAAAGAGGAAAGGTCTCAAATCAGTAATCTAAGTGCCTATCTAAGAAAAAAAAATAGAGCAAAATAAACCCAAATAAAATTGATACACCTTTAATAAGACTGACAAAGATAAGAGAGAAGACACAGATCACCAATATTAGTAATGAAACAGTGGATACCACTACAGATCCTGCAGCCATTAAAAGAATAAAAGGAGAATACTACAAACATTGTTATGTTCATAAATTTGACAACTTAAAAGAAATGAACCAACTACTCAAAAATCACAAGCTACTAACCAACGTGAAATAGACATTTTGAATATCCTATAATAATTAAGAAAAAGGAACTTTTTTTTAGTTTTTATTTAAATTCCCATTAACATACAGTGTAATATTAGTTTCAGATGTACAAATTAGTGATTCAACAGTTCCATGCAACACCCAGTGCTCATCATGACAAGTGCAGTCCTTAATCCCCATCACCTATTTTTAAAAAATATTTATTTATTTATTTATTTATTTGACAGACAGACAGACAGACACACACACACAGCGAGAGAGGGAACACAAGCAGGGGGAGTGGGAGAGGGAGAAGCAGGCTTCCCGCGGAGCAGGGAGCCCGATGCGGGGCTCGATCCCAGGACCCTGGGACCATGACCTGAGCCAAAGGCAGACGCTTAACAACTGAGCCCCCCAGGTGCCCCTTCACAGTCATTTTATGATGGCAGCACAGATACTAAAGCCAGACAAAGACAATGCAAGGAAAACAAAATAAAACTACAGACCCAAATCTCATGAATATAGACACAAAAATCTCTAACATTTTATCAAATCAAAGCTAGCAACATATAAAAAGAAGCATACATACGTCACCACCAAGTGGAAATTACTTCAGATATTTAAAGCTAGTTCAATATTTAAAAGTTCATCAATGGAAAAACACATGTTCATAGAAAAACTTGCCAGGAATGTTCGTTGCAGCATTATTCACAATGACCAAAAAGTGGAAACAACCCAAATATTATCAACTGGTCAATGGATAAACAAAATATGCTATATCCATCCAATAGAATATTATTCAGCCATAAAAATGAATGAAGTACTGATATATGCTACAACACAGATGAGCCTTGAGAACATTATGTGAAAGGAGTCAGTCACAAAAGGCCACATATTGTATGATTCCATTTATATGAATATCCAGAATAGACAAATACGTAAAATCAGAAAGCAGATTAGTGGCTGCCAAGGACTAGGGAGTGAGGAGAAAGGTGGTGACTGCTGAAGGGTATGGAGTTTCTTTTTGGCTTGATGAAATATTTTGGAATTAGTGGTGATGGTTTAAAATCTTGGGAATATATTAAAAGCCGTGGAATTGTATGCTTTAAATATGTGCATTATGTTGTATGTTAATTATCTCAATTAAGAAGCCAATAAATGCACTCTGCCATATCAACAGTCTAAATAAAAATCTTATTATCCTCTCAATTGATGCATAAAAAGCATATCACAGAATTCAATACCCATTTGTGATAAAAACTCTTAGAAACCTAGGCATAATGGGACAATTCCTCAACCTGATAAAGAAAATCTACCAAAAAACCTATAGCTAACATTATACTTAATGGTGAAAGACTGAATGCTTTTCCCCTAAGATTGAGAACAAGGCAAAGATAGCTACTCTTCATGTTCTTGTTCGGCATAGTACTGGGGGTTTCAACCAGAGCAATAAAGCAAGAGAAAGAAACAAAAGACAGGCAGATTGGAAAGGAAGAATATTTAGATGGAATTATCAAATATAAACAGAAAGTTAGTTGAAAACCCAAAAGGAAAGACCATTTCAATAAGAAATTTCTGGTTTCAAAATAAAAGAGAAATCAGCAGAATTGATCCCCAAATTTATGTCGAACTGGCTTAAAAGTCTCACTATAAAGGAATAGTTATCACGAATAAGTACAGTCAGAAAAAGTGACATATAGGCACCAAAATGTTGAGAAAGGAAGGGAGAGTTTAATTAGCTAACTAAAGAGTTAAGCTAACTAAAAGTTAACACAAAGATAAGCTGTGGCAGATATCACATAATATATATAAAATAGTAAAAATTGATAAAAGAGAAAATGAGAAAACTAAAGAAGGAAATGATATACAAGTTGTAGATAAGAAAGAAAAAATATTGAAATGAATCTGGAATAGGTAAGTAAATATTAGTTGATAAGAGATACTAAAGAAAATGTCTTTATAAAGCTGTAAAGGAAATCTGATTATACAATCATGTTGCGAGTAAAAACCATTATTTTAATACATTATAAAGTTATGTTTAAGAAATATTCAAACTGGGGCGCCTGGGTGGCTCAGTCGTTAAGCGTCTGCCTTCAGCTCAGGTCATGATCCCAGGGTCCTGGGATCGAGCCCGGCATCGGGTTCCTTGCTCCGCGGGAAGCCTGCTTCTCCCTCTCCTACTCCCCCTGCTTGTGTTCCCTCTCTCGCTGTGTCTCTCTCTGTCAAATAAGTAAATAAAATCTTTAAAAAAAAAAAGAAAAGAAATATTCAAACTATGTAAAGAAGTTTGATGGATGAACATGTAAATAATTACATTCTTCTTTAATTTTTGGCCTTATTTTGGATGATATCAGCATCCAGGAAGATTCTTCACTCTCTTGTATTCTACTCCACCTCTACTTATCTGCCTGTCTTTTAAAATTTATTGTGTAATATTGGTTTACCTAACTTTGGAGGTTCATCCGTTCAAACCTCAACTTCTCTACCAAGTTCTAACCCATGGAGTATGTCTTCTGAAGACAGTGGGAAACATGAACCAAACAAAGGGGAGTTTGCTACTTTTCATCTTGACAAATTGCTTCTCCTGTCTTGCCTCAGTTTCTTGACAGATAAAATATGGAGTCATTTATTCATTCATTCAAAAGATAATTATTTAGCTTCCACTATGTCCCAGGTACTTGAAAGTATCTGGAATGCATTAGTGAACAAAAGAAAGATCTCTTTCTGGGGGACTTACACATTTTATGGGGGGGAGCATAAAAACATAAACAACAAATGTAATACATAAATTACATAGTATGTTAGAAGGTGATCATACTGTAAAAAGGAAATGAGTGCAACAGAGTAAAGACGGTATGGACTGCAGGGTCCTGGGGCATGGTGCAGTTTTAAATTGGGTGGTCAGGGTAGGCATAATTGAGAAGGAGATGTCTGAGCAAACACTTGTAGGTTAAGAAATTAGCCAAGTGGAAATGTGGGGGAAGAATGAGCCAGGAAGAGCAACACATCTAGAGTGAAGGTCTAAGTTGGGAGCAGATGATGCCAAAGCTTTGTGGGCCATTTTAAGGACTTTAGCTTCACTTTGTGTGGAATGGAGGCCGTTGCTGGGTTTTAACCAAGGAAATGATGTTTTCAAAGGTGCTGAGAATTTTCTGTAGGAGGCACAGATAAGAGCAGGGTAATAAGATGCAGTAGGATTCAAGACATATTTTTGAGGACAGTGCCAGCTGGCTCCATGGTTTTGACCTGAGCAATCAGAACGATAGTGATGCCATTGGTGGGCAGAGCTGCAGTCAGAGCAAGTCTGGGATACATATTTTTGGATTACATGATCATTGGTAGCCTTTTTTTGTGGCTCTTCTCAGATTTGGTGTTTCTCACCATCCCTACTGCTCCTCCTCCTCCTCAGCTTTGCAACCCTCTAAGTCTTAGCCTTAAGGGAGGTGGATCAACCTAATTTTCCAGGCAGCCTATTGGCTGGTTCCTCTAACACTTAGTGGTTAATTGTAAATCTCTCTGTTTTTTTTTTTTTAAGATTTTATTTATTTATTTGAGAGAGAGAGAGAGCACATGAGATGGGGGGAGGGTCAGAGGGAGAAGCAGACTCCCTGCTGAGCAGGGAGCCCGATGCGGGACTCGATCCCGGGACTCCAGGATCATGACCTGAGCCGAAGGCAGTCGCTTAACCAACTGAGCCACCCAGGCGCCCTGTAAATCTCTCTGTTAAACCTTCTCCCGCAGGACACTGGTCCTCAAGGGAATAAGAATGATTCCTAGTTGGAAAACACAGAAACAAAAACAAAAACAAAACTTCCTAATACTTTCATTCTTCTTCTTAACATTTTTTCATAAGATTAATTTTTTCTTAAAATTTTTTTGTAAAATTTTGTTTTATAATAATTCAATTTTTGGAAGCAAATTTGATACTCATTTTGCAATACTGGATGGTTAATTTCTCTAGATAAGGAGGAAATGGAAGCATTTACTCTTCCAGTGTTTAGTAGAATGTTTGGACCTTGATCAGGAGAAACTCCTCTTTTTTTTTTTAAAGATTTTATTTATTTATTTGAGAGAGAGACAGCGAGAGCAGGAACACAAGCAGGGGGAGTGGGAGAGCGAGAAGCAGACGCCCTGTTGAGCAGGGAGCCCGATGCAGGGCTCAATCCCAGGACTCTGGGATCATGACCTGAGCTGAAGGCAGACGCTTAACTACTGAGCCACCCAGGCGCCCAGGAGAAACTCCTCTTAAGGGTGAGCATGACGTATACTTTCCATATCAATCTAATCTCTGACTTCTTTATTTCCGGTCATGTGTAGGAGTTGTAGAGTTTGCAGTGGATAGGGTGAGTTGCAAAATATGCCAAGTGTCCACTAGGACTTAGGTTGAAACGATAAACTTATTTTATTTTGGTCCCCGCATAATTGTGATAGAGACATTGGTCCCTGTGGTCAGGTTTGCACTAAAGTCATTGCACAGCAAAACTTCCCCAAGGCTACGTTTTATGCTTCATTTTCAGACTGTTGGTGCCATAGGAGCAATTAAAATTTGTGAATAATGTCTGCTTCCCTCTTGGTAAATAACGTGGATGGCCTGCAGTCTGTTCATATTCATGGCAAGGGATTTAACAGGCTATTGTGTTAGTAACAATGTAGATACAAATTGTAAACATTTATCATCTCCAAAGTTTCTTGCAATTTCCAAAGCAATGCCAGTTGAAACAGATGCTCTAAACCTCCATCAGATAAAACAATCTTTAGATGATTTTCTCCACATTCTTCAAAAATATCGTCTCCCCATAACAGCTAATTTATTATATCAAATAATATTGTAAAACCTACTAGAAAGTGAATAGTAATGGATGAAAAGTTTAATGCAATGTCCTTTAAAATTGATTTCCTGTCTCTTTAGATGCTATGAATTATTATTAAGATATATCAATAACTTGTGGTAGCAGGTTCCCTTTGCATGTTTATGAGAAGGTAAACTACATACATGCTAGTTAAAATTTCCCGATATATTTATCTACAATCTCAGAATTTTATAATTGATATTCTCTTCACTCATGAAAATCACTGATCCTAATAGGAAAGGTCAAAGATTTGACAAAAAGGCTTAACATTAAACTAAGAGAGGAGAGGAAGAAGGGGAAAATCCTTCAGAATTATTATGTCTCCTAATACAGCAGGTTGGAGGAGACAGACATGGATCAACAAGTATTGACTCATAATAAGTCCTTGAACTAAGCATGTGGGAATACAAAGAAATATGAGGCATGGGCTTGATCCCAAGAGGCTCACAATCTAGCTGGCAGGATGGTCAAAAGTTAAAAAGCACATGGGCAAAAAGACAATTAAGTGGGTATCAGAGAAGCATAGTTTAGGCATTTTGAAAAAGAACTATTTTTGTGAGATGATCAGGAAAGACTTTATGGAAGAAGTGAAATTAAACAGAGATTCAGGGGAGGTGAACTCTCAATAGATGAAGAGTGGGGCGGGGGTGTGGGGTGGGTAGGCAGAGCATTGGTGAGAAAGTACTTCTTTACCCCAAGTAAAGAGAGGAAGGCAAAAGAGAAGCTGGCAGGCTTGGGAGTAGTGGTGAGAACTTCCAGTTCTCTTGAAGGTGCCCTATGTATCAAGGGCCTTAAAAATCTCCATAACTTTTGATTGAAACATTTTCCTTCTAGGGGAATTATCCTAAGGATATAATCAAAGTTTTGAAAAAGTTTAAGCTGTTTAGACTCTACTTGGAGACCCGTCCACTGTGAGGAGCTTGGTTTCTGGGGTAAGGATTCAGGCAGCATAGATGAAGTCCCAGCTCTGCCACCTCCAAGCAACATGTTACTTAGTGATTTTGCTTCTCTGAGCCTCAGTTTCCCCACTATCCAATGGAGATTTTATCTACCAAGCAGAGTTCTGAAGGCTGTGTGAGACATTTTCCTTGTCACATTAGCTGTCATTTCCTCTCTAGTAAATGGGTGGTGCACAGGGAGGCTTGGCAGAGGAAAATGACATCATTAAAGGGATGGATGTGGTATTTTGGGATCATCGATTTTGTGATGGCATGCAGGATGAACTGAGGAAGGGGAGACTGTGTGTGGGGGGAGGTGGGGGGAATCAGGAAAATGAGCTCAGTAGACCATACACAAAGGCACAGGGCCTTGAACTAGGCCATGGCCAAGCCAGTGGAAATGATGAAGTGAATATCAGGAGGAGGGATGAGGATTTGGTGAAGATAGAGCCAAATGTAAAAAATGAAATCCAGAAGAAAAATTTATTGATTTCAGGATGAAGAAAGAAGTATCAAACTAGTAGAAGAAAGTACGAAGGACAAATCTCTAACGGACATTTGGTTTTTCATTTTTTTCTGCTTTATTTTGCTTTGTCTGCCTAGTGCTTTAACCCATTCTTCCCTTCAGGTTAGCTGCTCTATTCTCGCTTGATATACCCTTTATCTGGCAAATCAGAGTCCTTTATTTTCTTGGCACAATGACTGGTCTGGAGGTGAACTTGGCACGCGGTAGAGCCAGCCAGAGTCCTTCTGTAGGATTTTTCTACCTGAAGATAAGTCCTCGTGGCCTCTCTGGGTATAGAAGCTAAAAGGATATCAATCTGGAGAAAGCTGATGGTAGGAATATATGAAGCCAAATGGAGACCATAGGAAATGAGAGAAGCAGAAGGATAGATTTATAAGTTTGATGACGTTGAGATTAGTTTCATTTCCTAAAATCCACAGAGTTGCCCTGATTTCTGTAGGATTTCTTTTTAAATTTCTGTGAGCTAACTACTATCCTTCTAATAAATCCTTTTCCATTTAGGCTAGGTTATATGAAAAGACACCAACAGATTTGATTGAACAGAAGTTAAATGTTTCTGCAAGCGAAAAAATTATAAACAAAATCAAACCAAACAAATTGGGAAATATTTGAAACAAATGCAACACTACAGAAAAAAAAAAAGTAACTATTCTTATTACATGGAGAGAGTTTACACATCAGTAAGAAAATACTAACATTTCAAGAAAAAAAATGAGCAGAGGCCATGAACCACTTGCAGGAGAAAAAATACAAAAAATACAATAAATAAGAATCTGCCTCAATAACAATCCAAAAAAATATAAATCAAAACCATTAGATATGCTATTTCACTAATCAAATTGCAAAGGTGAAAAATATGGTAAAACTGCTCAGGTACAATGTGTGTGAAGGGTATTCCAGTTCTCTTGAAGGTGCTCTATGTATCAAGGGCCTTAAAAATCTCCGTAACTGGGGCGCCTGGGTGGCTCAGTCGTTAAGCGTCTGCCTTCGGCTCAGGTCATGATCCCAGGGTCCTGGGATCGAGTCCCACATCGGGCTCCCTGCTCCATGGGAGGCCTGCTTCTCCCTCTCCCACTCCCCCTGCTTGTGTTCCCTCTCTCACTGTCTCTCTCTCTCTGTCAAATAAATAAATAAAATCTTTAAAAAAAAAAAAAAAAAAAAAAAAAATCTCCATAACTTTTGATTGAAACATTTTCCTTCTAGGGGAATTATCCTAAGGATATAATCAAAGATGTGAACAAGGTTACATGCAAGGATGTTTATTGCAGAGATAATTATATTAGCCTAATTGTAAATGTCTAATTGGGTGATGGTTGAATAATTAAGGAGAAATGGACGGTTGTATAATGAAAAATTATGAGCCAATAAAAACCACGTTTTTGGAAAATACTTGACATGGGAAATGCTTACCCTATGATACTAATGGAACTCAAGTAGGATGCAAAATGATGTGATGTGGTTCCAATTATTATTATCATTTTTGTGTGTGTGTATATATATGTACTAGGATGTGAAATGGAACTTTTTCTTTTGTCTGTTATTGAATAGACAGAAGCTGAGAATAATTGATAAGAGTATCCTCATATTCTCAAGAAAGGGGTTAAGACACAGTCCCATAGTATTTAGTATAAATTTTAAAAATGAGAAGAAAAATTAAAGAAGCCTAGCTCTCACCACTCCCACCAGGAACAATCTCTATGAGAGGTTTTATTTGAAGGGAATTTATAGTTTAGAGTGTGCTTATAGGGATCCGATTGTGCCGGATGCTGCCCTTGGAGGTATCTGAAGGTGGGAAGCTGGCTTGGCAGATGGAGGGGGCGCAGATGGAGGGGGGCAGCAGGAGGGGGGACCCAGGCCTTGCTTTTACCTTTGGGGTAAATGCATGTGGATTTTCCCATGGGATCTGTGGGGAGGGACAAAGAGTAGGAAAGACCAGGGCCATTGCCTCCTTCTCAGCTCCAAGTCCCCGAGCTCCAGAAAGGACTGGGCTCACAAAAGAGAGAAGCATTGCCTTAATGTAGATCACAGGGGACTTTTTCATTTCTGCACATGCAAGGGTTCTAGTATCTGAAAGTGACGGGCCAGCTGTGGCTCAGCCTGCATCATGGCGTAGGGCCGAGCAGGGAGAACTGAGGAAGCAAGCTTGAAGGCAGTGGTAGGGGGAAAAAAATCAAGCTGTTTTATCTTTGTACTCTACCTCACTCACCCTGTTTAATAATTGCTCCTAAAGGCACCAGTTATGGCTGGGGAAAAAAAATACACCAAAATGGTTATCTTTAGATCATCTCTGGGCGGTGAGAAGACAGGTGCTTTTCAATGCCTTCTTCATATTGTCTCTGTACTTTTCAAATTTTCCAAAATAAAACATATGCACTTTTATAATAATTTAAACAGACATACAAAAGAAAGGTGGTGAAGAAATGGCTCAAGAGAAAAGACCCAAGATTAGAGCTTTAAAAGGGAAATGGACTGTCTCCTTCCTGGTCTAGTGAACTGTGCGTTAGATCAGTGTTCTGTTGACGCGCCTTTTGTGTGACTCCCTCCCTTCATTTTCATGCCACCATGCTGGTGCTGACCCTCCCACCTTCCCCATAGAGACTGCAGTGAGCTCATAATTAGTGACTTGCCTCCTATTCACCCCACACCACTGGCAGGACCATCTTTCCAAACACCATCTCTTCTCTCGCATTGTTTCCCAATCGTTCCCCAATGACCCACACCCTCCTGCTTCAAAAGCAGTCCAGTTTCCTCTGAAAAACAAACTGAGGGTTCTAGAGAGGAGGGGGGTGGGAGGATGGGTTAGCCTGGTGGTGGGTATTGAGGAGGGCACATTCTGCATGGAGCACTGGGTGTTATGCACAAACAATGAATCATGGAACACTTCATCTAAAACTAATGATGTAATGTATGGGGATTAACATAAGAAAAAAAAAAAAAAGCCGTCCAGTTTCTTCACAGTCTCTTATGAGGGCAAGGCTTAACCTCTGTGGGCTTTCCAAAGTGACCGTTCAGTCCATTCAAATAATAACCATTTCCTGGAGCTCACCTGGGCTCCTGCCCCTTCTCTCAGAGAGCAAGAGGCACTTGGTGTGGGAGTTGGTTCCATGTGAAATAGAGATCTCTACTTTTTCAAGCATGTAAATTGAATAAAGATATATAAACTCCACAGGTGATGGGGCCATGCAGTGTGTTTTTGTGTGTATTTCTCCATATCACACACTACATTGCTTAGCACATAATTGTCTCAGAAACTATTGTGGAATTGATTGAATCTAAGAAGTTATGGAACTATTTATCTGTTAATTCATTACCAAAGCTACTAGGATTCTGGCACACAAAATAGCCCATCGGATCCAACCTTTCCTGAATCTGGTAAATTTTCTAAATCATCTTTCTCTTTTTTCACTTCTGGTATGTGGTCATGTGAAAGTAGTTTGACATCAGAATATCTAACATGTAGAATTAGAGAGGGGACTTAGATAAGATACAACAATCCTTATTTACATCCATTCAGTGGGTAGGGGGATGGGTGAAATTCGTGATGGGGATCAAAGAGTACACTTATGATGACAAGCACTGAGGAATGTATGGAATTGTTAAATCACTATCTCCTACCCCTGAAACTAATAATACACTGTATACTGGAATTAAAATAAAAAAAACTAAAAAAATATAAAAAATCCATTGGTACTTGCAATAAACAAACCCACATATTACTATTGTCATTTAAAATGTACTTTTTTGAGTTTCCAAACAGGAATTATTAAACATACAGCAGTCCCCCTTTATTTGCGGTTTTGCTTTCCAGGGTTTTGCTTCCCTTGATTTCAGCCCCATCAATAGCCAACTGGAGGCAGGCAGGTGCTCCTCCTGCTGACGCATGGTCAGAAGGTTCGTAGTCGCCTACCCTTACGTCACAGTGCCTGCATCATCACGTCACTTCAGCTCATCACGTAGACATGTTCTCATCTCGGATCGTCTCAATAAGGGTGAGTACAGTACAGTAAGATATTTTGAGAGACAGAGATCACAGTCTCGTAACTTTTATTACATTACATTAATTTATAATGGTTCTTTTTATTATTGTTATTCTTAATCTGTTACTGTGCCAAAGTTATAAGTAATACTTTATCACAGGTATATATGTATAGGAAAAACCTATATAGGGTTCAGTACTATCTGAGGTTTCAGGCATTCACCGAGGATTTTGGAAGCTATTCCCTGTGGATAAGGCGGGGGGGAACTACTATACGGAAAACATCTCCCTCCTCCACAACCTAGAAAAACATTTTTTTCTTGACCTTTCAAACAGATCCAAGGAAATAAAATAGAGGCTCATACTTGTTTTCTCCACACTTAAATTTTTTTTTTTTTAAATAGGTTTCAGGTTTATTTATTTATTTATTTGACAGAGAGAGACACAGCGAGAGAGGGAACACAAGCAGGGAGAGCGGGAGAGGGAGAAGCAGGCTTCCCGCCGAGCAGGGAGCCCAATGCGGGGCTCGAGCCCAGGACCCTGGGATCATGACCTGAGCCGAAGGCAGACGCTTAACGACTGAGCCACCCAGGCGCCCCTCCACACTTAAATTTTTTTATTTGTAAATAAATTTACCCTGAGTCCACACAAGCAAAGTATTAATTAAAGTGCAAATAAGAGAGAGAGATTGGACATAAAGTCAAACGTTCTCGCATGTCTGCAAAAGGGTCATGTCCAAGGGGACTTACCAACACTAAATGTTTCTGTGAGCTGCGTGTTTCAGAAGGCTATGATATAGTGTATTAAATTTGATTTGACCTCCTTAACAAACATAGTGCTGATCATAGTACTGATCTAGCTTTAGTTTTTAAGTTTGTTTGTTTTTTTAACTCCTTATTTGACCTCACATAGAAACCCACAGACACATTTTCCTTAGTTCCCACCCCTCTTCCACTGGAACCCCCCCCACCTGTTCTTTGTAGCAGCAATGCTGTAGTGCGGACCAGGCTTGTCTTCTGGGTTAAAGCTCAGGGGAGCAGCCTGCATCTCTGGAAGACCCTAAAACCCAGAGGCAGCTGGGATCTTCCACCCTGAACCCAACTCTCCATTCTCCACAGCCTGGTTCCACCTCCCAGAGTTCCCCTCACCCCAAGCCCTTTCTTAAGAATAAAACACTCTAGGCTTCTGGCGTTTCCCTACCATTGGGTTGGCAGGCTGTGGAAGGTGAATGCTGGGCTGTTCCTGCTGATGGCAGAGGCAGAGGTATGTTCACAGCTGGAATTCAGAACTCCTTTTTCCATAGAAACCATAGGAACTGTGGTGTACTGTTAGGTAGGTTCTAGAGCACGGTTAGAACCCCAGATGAGGTATGTGAGTCAAGTGGACTTTTATGAGTTCTTCTGGGTGCCTTCATACTCCTTTTAGGTTGTTTCCTTAGGAAAATAGCTCTGAATTCCAAACAACTGACCATAAATTATCTT
Organism: Neomonachus schauinslandi; assembly: GCF_002201575.2. Lineage (NCBI taxonomy): Eukaryota > Metazoa > Chordata > Mammalia > Carnivora > Phocidae > Neomonachus > Neomonachus schauinslandi. Next base: position 23,370,003 of record NC_058416.1, on the reverse strand, counting down.
TGTGTAGAGGGAACCCCAGGGGCAGAGGCCTAAATTGTTTGCTGTGAATCCAGACTGGTGTGGGCCCCTTTGAGGGGCATAGCCCACTCTGCCCTCACTCCAGGCCCCAGACTTCTGAGCTGTTAGAGAAACCACAAACCCCCTTAGAGTGAGTACCCCAAAGGGAAATAATAGACCTGAGTGGGGAGAGGGTGTGTTAAGGCAGGAAAGCAGGAGGCTCAGGGATGGTAGGGGTGAAGATTTCCAGAAGGTCTTCTGGCCCAGTTCCTAGAGGTTTTAACAGTGTTATACTGTTTTTGTTTGCTTGTTTGTTTCTTTGTTTTTAGAGAGGGAGGAGGTGAGGGGCAGAGAGAGAGAGAATCTTAAGTAGGCTCCATGCCCAGCGTGGAGCCTGACTCAGGGCTCAATCTCACAACCCTGAGATCATGACTTGAGCCAAAATCAAGATTCTGAGTCCCCCAGGTGCCCCAACAGTCTTAACTGTTAAGGTAGTATCTATAGACAAGTTCCAGAGTGGTTGGCAAGAGGGTTATAATAAAAAACAAGTGGAATGAAGAACTAAATCTTTAGAGTTTTCTATGAAATGGAGTCTGGGAGTGGAGTTATTTTGTGGTCTGGTAATAGAGTACATCACAAGTGTGTATGTGTGGGGGGGGCATTCCACTGTTCAGCTGGAACAAAATAAATGTATGGCTATAGTGAAGGCCACAACAACCTAGTTATGACCGGAGGTGTGACGGTAGCAGCAGGGAAAGCAGATATGCTTTTAAAATGATGAATGAACTGGAAGCCACCATAAAGTAGGAGAAAAATGATCATGGCCATTTGTGAATCTGTGTGGGGTCCCATAGAATCAGAAGGAAGAGATTCAAGGGCACCGGAATCTAGACACTGAGATGAAGTGGTCTGATCTAGATTTAGCAAATAATTACTGTTCTTGTCATTCTTTGGATTGTGCCCTGGGCAGACCTGGCTGCTTTTATACATCTTTTAGTGTTCAGTATGGTATCCTGCATAATAGAGTAGCCCTCAGTAAGTGTTACTGACAGCCTAAGCAAATAAAACTAAGTAAAAGAAATACACTGAGGTTCAGACAAAAGGCAATACTGAAGACTGTAGGTCTGGAAGCTGATTTCCGTTTATAACTGTTGAGTGTTCCCATCCAGTCTTTGCCTTGAAAGGAACTCAATCATGAAGAGAAACCAGCTTTTACTGTGATAGTTTAAAGTTTGTTCTATGGTGTTTAAAAGTGGTCTGCTAGGGCTCTGAACCTTCTCTCCCAACTGGTAAGTAATAATGTCGAGGCCAAGTTGGGAAAATCTCAATGGTGGTGGCAGCAGTGGTGGTGGTGGTGGGTAGGAAGGAATTTTTTTTTTTAAAGATTTTATTTATTTATTTGAGACAGAGAGAATGAGAGAGAGAGAGCACATGGCGGGGGGAGGGTCAAAGGGAGAAGCAGGCTCCCTGCCGAGCAGGGAGCCCGATGCGGGACTCGATCCAGGGACTCCAGGATCATGACCTGAGCCGAAGGCAGTCGCTTAACCAACTGAGCCACCCAGGCGCCCTAGGAAGGAATTTTTGATGAGAAGCAGAACATGTATTCTGGCTCCTGTAGCCAGAAGGAGCTCTCCGAGGCATTGTGAGTGGAGTATGACTGCAACTAGAAAGTGGCCTTTCCATCAGAAAATCCCACCTAGGAGGAAGCGCCTGGGTGGCTCAGTCAGTTAAGTGTCTGCCTTTAGCTCAGGTCATGATCCCGGGGTCCTGGGATTGAGCCCCATGGGCTCTCTGCTCAATGGGGAGCCTGCTTCTCCCTCTCCCTCTCCTTCTGCCTGCTGTTCCCCCTTCTTTTGCTCTCTCTCTCTAATGAATAAATAAAATCTTAAAAAAAAAAGAAAATTCCACCAATGTGTTACATTTTGATGCATGAATTAGGTGTGGGGACAGAGGACTGCCTTGCTCTAGTCTACGTAATGGACAAAATGTATGCAACCAAACTATTTCATAAATGCCAAATGATCTTACTCATGAAAAGTGCCATTAATCATCTTTTGATTTAACAAGCATAATATTGAACTCCTAATATGTACCAGGTTTCAGCCTTCCAGAGGTACTGGAGATGGCCTCAAGTTTCTTTGCTTTTATGACTATAATTCCTCAAGACCAGGGACTTAGACTATTTCATTCATTCTTTTATTCCTTGGGGTCTCTTTTCTGGGATTTTTCAATGTGGCAGTGGAAGCTGTAGCTCTCTTTCTTCTTAGATTCCAGGACAGAGGCAGACATGTCCCTTGCCACTTGGAGGGCCTTGAGAGAATGAGCCCTAAGTACAGGTGGAAGCCAAGTGGAGAGAGAGATGGGGCAGGACAGGGAGCACATCCTGATGGTTTTAGATGTAGTTATGAAGTCTTTGCTACTTCTCCCTTTCCATCATCCAGTTTTATGAACCGTGAAATTGCCTGAGGTAGTTTGACATGGGTTTCATGGCTTGCAGCCAGGGAGTCCTGATTTACACAGTATGCAACACTGAACCCATCATCTTTCTCTCCCAAAGCTGTATCTTGTCCTATATCCTGGTTAATGGTTCCACTTCCCACCCTATCCCCTCAGGTCAGAAACCTGGGGGTCATTCTAGAATCCTCCCTTCTCATCACCCCTGACAGTCAGTGATGGTCATCAAGTCTTAATGATGTTGCTTTTAACTATCCCTCGAACCCATTTCCTTCTCCCCAGTCCCATGGTCACCACCTTCAGATAGGCCCTCATGAACTCTTGCCTAGGGCTTTGCAATGGCCTTCTACCTGGGCTCCTTTTAGTCTCATCCTTGTTAAATCCATCCTCCACATAGCAGCTAACAGTAAGATGCAAAACTAGCTTTGTCGGTACAATGCCCCAATTTTCTACGACCCAGTCCTAACCTCCAATATCTCACTTTTCATTTTACACTGTGTTGATCAACAAAAAAGTTTATTTCACATACAAACCAAGTCCAGGCTCTCATGTTCGTAGCTATGATGGCTTTGATACTGAGGAAGAGAGATGGTCTGTTTCCATGGACTTAGTATTCAGCAGTCTTTAGTACTTCATTTCCTACAAGATAGAGCCTAAATTTTATAGGTTGTCATTTAATGACTTTCTAATCTCTTCAAGCCACCTCCCCCAACTAAAACTCTAAAAATCATTGCTTCAGCAGACTGCTCTACAATACAGTTACCTACCAACATCTTTCCCTCTGCTTGTTTGTTAATACAGAGCTTTCTGCCTGTGGAGTTCTTTACTTCTGCCCATTCACTTGTGCCTACCCTCAAGACATTCTACCTCATGCTGATTTCTTGTTCTTCCAGCATCTAAGTTCTTATTGTTTGCACAATTCTTTTTATCACTTGTTATATACTGCTTTATATTGATATTTGACTCTTCATGAGTATGTCCTACTTCTGCCACAGGTTTTCAAGCTCTGTGAGAACAAGGACAATGCCTCAAGTCTCAGAGTGTGCCTAGCATATTGTCTTGTATATGGTGGGTACTCAGTAGATGTTCACAGATTTTCTTCTGCTGGATCCATTCTCTTGAGTCATGGCAGACCCATGCTTTGGTGAATTTTTAATAAATGGGTTCAGAGAAGATAAGGGGCTAGTATCCAAAAAATATAAAGAACTTATACAACTCAACACCCCCCCCGAAATAATTCAGTTAAAAAATGGGCAGAAAACATGAACAGACATTTCTCCAAAGAAGATGTACAGACGGACAACAGACACATGAAAAGATGCTCAACATTACTCATCATCAGGGAAATGCAAATCAAAACTACAATGAGATATCATCTCACATCTGTCAGAATGGCTAAAATAAAAAACACAAGAAACAACAGGCTTTGGTAAGGATGTGGAGAAAAAGGAGCCCTCTGGCACTATTGGTGGGGAAAGCAAACAAGTGCAACCACTGTGAAAAACAGTATGGAGGTTCGTCAAAAAGTTAAAAATAGAACTAGAACTACCCCATGATCCAGTACTAGGTATTTATCCAAAGAATACAAAAACACTAATTCAGAGGGATGCATGCACCCCAGTGTTTATAGCAGCATTAATTACAATAGCCAAATATGGAAGCAGCCCAAGTGTCCATTGATGGATGAATGGATAAAGAAGATACGGTACACACACACACACACACACACACACACACACACACACACTGGAATATTATTCAGCCATAAAAAAGAAGGAAATCTTGCCATTTGCAACAACATGGTTGGAGCTGGAAAGTATAATGCTAAGTGAAATAAGTCAGAGAAAGACAAATGCCGTATGATTTCACTCATATGAGGAATTTAAGACATAAAACAAAGGAAAAAAAGAGACAAACCAAGAAACAGCCTCAACTATAGAGAACAAACTAGTGGTTAGTTACCAAGAGGGAAGGGGGGGGGTGGCTGAAATAGATGATGGGGATTAAGGAGTGCACTTATGATGATGAGCACCGGGTACTAATATAACACTGTATGTTAACTATACTGGAATTAAAATAAAAAAAAATAAATGGGTTCAGAGAAGCCAAGGCCAGTACATTTTAACTTCCCAATGTAAAAGTTATTCAAGGTCAAAATCCTCAAATCCACAAAGGGGATAATCACTTTTGTGAGGTGCCTAGCAACAGTCTTAAGTTCTACTGAGCAAGTCCCAGGAGTCTGTAACTTTTGTGTCAATGAAAATTATAATTACTGAGTATAATTACAATGCCATGGAAATCATGAATATTATAATTCATGCATCTGTAAAATTGCCATTTCAGGGCTCATGAAAGATACAAGCTCAAGACAAAAGAGAACAAGAAAACCTTGGAACCAGATTTCTGGTCACAATAAAGAAATTACTTTAAGACAGTCTGGGACTATAATTTTTAACTCTAATTTAATATATTTCTATTTATTTCTGAGTGCTTCACATATTGGAGCTCATGAACATAGAAATTCTTCTGGTATTTCTATCTATTTTATTTTCCTGCTCTCAAATTCTCTTATCTGCTTTCATAATCTCTTACGATTATGATGAGAATTTTAGTCAACATCTGATTATCTTAATATATAAGGCAGTTTCTCTAAAGGTCTTAAACATAAGTTACATTTCATTTATCCTCCCATAGAATTTAGCATTCTTCTATTGTAAGTGACATTTTGTACTTAATTGGCTGATTCAAAAAAATAATTTATTGGCTCATGTAGGTTGAAAGTGTAGGGCTAGATCAAGCTTCAGGTACAGCTGGAGTTAGAACCAAAAAGATGTCATAAATATTTGGATTCTCATCATCTTTTTTTTCTGCCAAGTGTTGCTTCTAGTCTTAGACTAGTAGCAAAATGGTAGCAACTGCTTCAGGCTCTGTATCTCCTCAAGTTTCAAGACAGTGGGAAAGAGTGATATTCTCTTTCCTTGATGTACCAACAAATGGATCTCATTAGTTCTCTGTGTTTATGTGCCCACCTCTAAACCAGTTACCATGGCCATGATTTACTTAAACCTGGTGGGGAGGCATGGTAGGCACTCCTGGCCTCATAGGTGTAAACTGCTTCACTAGAAGTTTATGGACTAATAGTGTAGGTGAATTGATATTGGTCTTGCAGAAATCCACTTACTGAATTCTCAGGAGCAATCAGCCTTATTGACCACATCCCTCTTTTAATAATATTTTCTTGGCTTTTGTGATGCTCTAGGCTCTTGGTCCCTTTTTTTTATCTGGACATTGAAAGTTCAACTCTCTCAAGGCTATGTCCTAGGCATTCTCCTTACTGGCTTCTATTCTAGGTGATTTCATTCATACACAAGGCTTTAATAACCCCCTAAGAACCAAAGCTTCGCAATTCCTCTGCAACCCAGAGGAAACTCTGCACTTCTGTCTCCAACTGCCCACTGTCTTTTCTATTTTGTTCTCTTAAAGTTACTTCAGACTCAACATGTTCAAAACCACATCCCTTGTCCCCCAAACAAACCTAGTCTGAGCAGTGTTTTTTGTTGTGGTGAACTGAACCATTATCTATCTAGTTCAGCAAGTTGGAAGCCTACATACCATCTTTAACATGGCCTTACACTTACTCCCCATTGCTTAGCTTATCTATTGCCAAGTCCTACAAAATTTACTCCCTCAATATCTCTCAAATATTTCCATTTCTCTCCACCTTTACAGCCACCTCTTTAGTCCAAGCCATTACCTTCAATCATCTAATTACTACCCAAGGTCTAAACTAATTCTCAGTGGTTTTTTGTTGTTGTTGCCTTCTTTCAGTCTATTTTTAATTTTTTAGTTAGAATGCACTTTTTTTTTTCAAAATGCAAATTCGATGACTCTCCATTCGTCTTAAGATACAGAACAAAATCCCTGCCATGGTCTATAAAACTTTGCTGATATGGCTCCCTCCTGGCTTGCCATCACTATAACTCTCCCTATTGCCTTCTTGCCCTTTCCAGCCACCATTGTAGCCTTCTTTCACTTTCTTGACATACTGTGGGAGACAGAATAATGGCCCCCAAAGATGTCCATGACCTACTCACCAAAATCTCTGAATATTCCTTTGTATGGCAAAAAGGACTTTGTAGATATGATTAAGTTAGGGATCTTGAGATGGGGAGATTTTCCTGGATTATCCAGGTAGTCCCAATATAATCACAAGGGCCCTTAAAACTGCAGAGCAGGAAAATCAGAGAAAATCAGGTGGAGAAGGAGGTGTGATGATGGAAGCAGCGGTCAGAACGATATGAGGAGCAGATGGCAAGTCAAGGAATGCAGGCAGCCTGTAGTAGCTGGAAAATGAAAGGCAACAGGTCCTCCCCTAGAGCTCTCCAAAGGAATGCAGCCCTATCAACACCTCAGTTTTAGGACTTCAGAACTGTCACAAAATAAATTCATTTTGTTTTAATTCACCAAATTTGAGATAATTTGTTAGAGTACCAACGGCAAACGAATACATGCACCATTGAGCTGAATTCTAATTACTTCTAACAAATTAAGTTTAAGAACTAGTAAAGTTAGCAAAAAACTTTTAAGTATGTTTGAAAAAACTCAGGCATGTGAATTGACTTTATCAACTGTAAGTTTATGAAATTTAAATACAGACTAAATACTTCTGATGAAAATTTAGTGCCTGAATAGAGATAGGCTGTAAGGATAAACCACGCACTGGATTTCAAAAACTTCATGCAATAAAGGTAAAATGTGTCATCAATAATTTAAAAATAGTGATTGCACGTCAAAATGAAAGGTTGGATCTCTCGAGTTAAGTAAAATATATTTTTAGAATCAATTTTACCTGTTTCTTTTTACCTTTTGTAAATATGGCCATTAGAACATTCAGAATTCTATATATGGCTCACATTGCTATTTCTCTAGGTAAGTTCTTCTCCAGACTAGAGAATACAGTTCAAGAGGGCAGTTTTTTCATCCTTGTATCCTTTCACACACTGTCTGATGCTTCTTAGTAGGTGCTCCACAAATATTTAATACATGAGTGAATCAATGGAAGTATGTACTCCAACAGGGAAGTATTCTTAAGGAACACTTTATCAACAGATTTCTAGCCTGCATCACTATATATCTTAAGAGTCAAAGTTTTAGGGGCAACAATGATACAACCAATAATTGTAGTGAGGTTCCAGCATGTTTCTGTCTCCGGGAAGTGAAGATGCCTGCAGCCTGGGAGGTGTAGTTGCTGTGTCTAAGCTTTGGCAAACTAGACCTTATCTGGTGATGGGTAGAGTGTGGGTCAGTAGTGGCCGAGTAGACTTTGCTGCACTTGGCAGGAAGCAGGCTTCTAGGTGGTCTCAAGAGAAGAGGGTGAGAGCCATCTGTGACAGAAAGTACCCTGGCAGTTTCTCTTCCCCGCCGGCAATGCTCCCTTCCCTACAATGTTGATGTTTCCTTTCCGTGACTCTCCCTTCCTTTTTCCCAAAAACAAGGTCATCCTTGTCATTTTACTCTGGTTTCACCCAGCCTAATCCCACAGGGTGCCCTACCCAACGTCCTACATCCAACCGGGGATGCTTATTTTGTAGACAGTAGGCCTCAGGACTCTTCAAAGGAGATGGGACACCTTGGGTGAGGTGACAAATAGATCACCCCCCAGATTGATTTTTGTTGGAAGGAAGTCAACTGTGTTAAGACCTCTGCATTTCAGGTCACACATCTTCATCTTTTTATCTTCAACACCTCATTTCAACCCTACAAAATGGCATCCTCCCACATTGCTTATCTCTTGTACCCACTTGAGCTCTTTCCTCTGTTTCAGAAGAAATGCATTTAGACCCAGGCAAGACAGTGACTTCACATCTTTATGATTAAATCCCTTAAATGTCTGACTAGTAATGCTGTTAGATCTGAGTCATGGGGAGGCTCACAGGGGGCACTTCCTTAGCTGGCCCAGCCCAGTCGCTCTGCTCATCTCCTTGTTTTTTTTTTTCCACAAATCTCACACAAGCCAAATCCAGCAGCTTATTTTCATTCATGCCATCCTTACACTTCCTTTAGTGCAATGACCTACTTAAGTTAAAGGGAAATACAACCCCCTAAGGAAATTTGCTGACAGCTGGTTCTTGGGTAGAAGTAGGTTGGGCATGTGTCTGAGAGAAGCTTATAAGTTCTAAGAATCATTTTGGCTGGGGATGGCAGTGGAAAAGAAGGGCCTGAAGGTTTAAAGAAAAGTGTCCGACAAGAAATGCCCCTGGGTAAGTGATTGGAGATGGATGATGGTGGGGAGGGTTGGGTAGGAAACAGTTTCTCAAGGGCAGGTCTAAACTGGAATTTCTGTGTCCCCTCAGCCCTCAGCCTGCTCCAAAGCTCTGCTCTTTAGATCAGGGGTCTAGAGAATATCAGGGTCCACATGCAGCAGACAATGCCAAACCATTACTCGAAATAAAACACACTTTTAGCAGGCAGTACAGGAGAGCACAGTTTGGAAGATAAATTAAGGATGAAGGATGACAGGTGGAAACAACTTTTGACCAAGAGCCTGGATATTTGAATTTTTATCTTGAATTTGCCAGGAACTGGCTATGTACCTTATACTACAAAAGCTGACCCTTCTCAGCTTCACTTTTCTCATCTGTAAAATGCATGGTTTAGACTAGATGGTGGCTAAGATGTCTTTCAGCTATTCAATTCCTTCAAACCCATAAAATAATTAGCCTATTGGCTAAGCTAGCCAATAATCACTGCTCTTTAGTATAGTTGTTAACAAGTAAATCAGACTGATTTATGTTTTATCTCTTCCCTTTTTAAAATCTTATTTAAAATATTTTTTTAAATTTAATTAAAAATTTTTTCTTTTCCTTTTTTTTGAAGGAGGTTATTTTGTAGGATGGCCAAAAGGTGGGGCCCAGAAAAGATCAGAGATTCAAATAAATCCTAAAACGACAATCAGCCTCCGAATTGGCTGTGGACTGTAGAGTCCTTTTGGCGCCCTCTGGTATGAGTCACAGGCCTCATGATCCCAGGCATCCAATCCCACGAGGTGATCCTTATCTATTTGTCTGGTATGTGGGACGGCCAACTATCTCCAGCCAGAAGGTCCTGGCTGAGCCCTAATGCACACTTTGCATGCTGTCTTCATTCAACAGTAATGGTGTGAATGCAGTGGGCACTGATAACGTTTGATGCTACATTCCACAGTAGATCATCTGCTATTTATTAGAGGAACAGTCAAAACTAGGTATAGCAGATAAAAGTACTCTTAGGTCAGTTTTTAAGCTTAAGCTTATGGTGCTATAGAATTTTAGAATTAAAAGAGCCTGGAGTCTGTCTGATCTAACACTTTAGAGATGAAGAGCAGATGAAATGACCTGCCCACGGTTACAATTTAATTAGTGCAAAATGATGACTTGAAAACACCACCAGATTCTCAGGTCTGCAGTCTTTCTACTGTACTATATTGCCTATGTAAGAGCTACATTTTCAAACAATTGATTTTAAATATGTGATGCATGCACTACAAAGTGTAAGACACAAAGGGTTTACAGTGAAAATTTAGCCTCCTATCCACTACTGTCTCTAATTACTTTGTCTCCTCACTCTTCAGCCAATCTGGACTTTATTTCAGTATAAGGTGTGATGTAGGGATCCAACTTTATTTTCTTTTAGATGGCTATTCAGTAGTTAATAAGGTGCATTTCCTTTATTTGTGCTTCTCTTTTGGAATTTTTGTATTTCGTTTTTTCTCCTACGTGAACTTGATAGTCAGCTTGCCCTTTAAAAAAATTGTGTTGGTTTTTTAAAAATGGGATTGTGTTAAATTGATAGATTAATTTAGGGAGATTTGATGGTGTTATGAAGTCTGCTCTAGAGCTTCTGGATGTACTTTTTTCACTGATAAAAAGAAATGTGGTAGTAGATACTATCCTTTCTGTCTTTTGATGTGGTTCAGTGAGGGTGTGGTTGTCACACCTTCAAACAACACGCCTTATCTCACACGTTATGCTACAAAATATACCAGCTACGTTGTCCTCCTTGCTGTTTCTTGAACTCAGCTGGTAGGTTCTCTCTCCCCTTTCCCAGAGAGTGGCAGGTGCTGCCTCACTCCCTAAGAGTAGTTGACAATGTTGTCATCTCATTGAGCCTACCCTATCTACTCTATTTAAAATCACTATTGCGGGGCACCTGGGTGGCTCAGTTGTTTGAGCATCCGACTCTTGATTTCGATTCTGGTAGTGATCTCAGGGTCATGGGACTGAGCCCCTTGTCGGGCTCCAGGCTGGGCATGGAGCTCCTTGGGGTTCTCTCTCTCTCCCTCACCTCTCTCTACTTCTCTAAACAAATTTAAAAAAATCACTATTGCCTCTACTCCCAACTTTCTTAATTTTCCTCATTCTGTTCTGCTTTATTTTCCATAGCACATACTGCCTTCTAACATACTAGGTAATTAATCATTGTGCTTGTTTTTATTTTCTGTCTCCACCACTAAAATGTAAACCTCAAAAGGGCAGAGATTTTTGCCTCCTTTATTCACTGCCATATCCCAAGTGCCTAGAACCATGCCTAGCATATAGTAAGCATTCAATAATTATTTGTTTAGTTGTATTAAAATAAAGATAGTCTTTATCCAGTAAGACATTTTATTAAGAGTAGACATTACGTTTTTATCAAATATCAAATGTACTTTCAGCATCCATAGAAATAATCACAGCTACTTTCCCTTTTCATTCCCCAGACATGGTAAATGATATGTTAAGTTTTCTAACAGTGAAATATCCTTGCATTGTAGAATAAACCCCACTTAGTCATGGTATGTTAAATATATTCTGAGTTGCCTGATTCTGTTTGCTATTTTATTTATTATATTTAGGTTTTTGAATTGATACTAAAAGTGAGATTGGTGTGAAGTTTGCCATGACATCTTTGTTTGGCTTAGTTTTCACATTATGCTTGTTTCAATAAATAATTTGGACTCCTGCCACCCACTTTTTTTTAATGCTCTAGAAGAATCTAAGTAGAATTGACTTTATTCTTTCTTTGAAGTATAGTTACTTGTGCATTCCCATGATTGTAATCTCTGGGTCCTTAAATTTTCTACTTTGTTATGCTTAGTATTTTATAAATGTAGCTATGTTGTTTTTTATTTACACATTCAAAATTAAGCTAGAGTTAATTAGCTCAGGAAATTATCAAGAACAAGTCATCTTATCTCATACATTCTTTTTAACCAAGTTTCAATTAACTTGAGAGTTTAGGTAACATTGCTGCAATCTATCTCTTCCTTACTTCCTCCCTTCCTCCCTCCCTCCCTCCCTCCTTTTTCACTTTGAAATAATCAAGTCTTTGCTCCATTTTAGATTTATGTTTTTGTAGGCACATTAAAAAAAAAAAACCAACTCCTAAACTATTTTCCTTGAATGCTTATATAATTCTAAAGCTATAAATTCCTTGTCTTTCAGATGATAAAACAGAAGCCCGGGAAGTTCAAGTGCCCTGCCCACTTTCATTCTCCCAGAATGGGTCAGAAATAGGTCCCAGATTCGTGTGAGTGTGTGTGTGCACATATCCTCTGTTCTGCTCTTCCTTCCAAGCCTACTTTCTTCCCCAGACAAATGTTAAATACCAACTATGTTCAGTCATTGTTCAAGGTGTTAGGAGATAGGAAGAGAACAAGGCAGTCTTTGTTTTCTAGAAATTTGCTGTTTAGTGAGAGACTCAGACAAGTAGACAAATAATTACAATACAGCATGAAGATGGTGCATACAAAATGAAAATGAATGGAAAACATAGCGGAGGGTTGAGTCGCTAAATGTGACTGGAGGCTCAGGAAAAGCTTGACAGTCTTGGACTTGACCTGACAAGGAGGATTCTGTTCCTGTTTATATCATTTCTTGAATTCAAATATTCTATCAAGAACCACACATATCTAAAAATATTGTCATTCCAGGGAAGCTACTTTTGCTTATAGAGCCCTGCAGTTAGAGGCCCTATATTCTCTGTACTCTAATCTCCATAATACTTTCTTTCTGTTGGTTAGCACCGGGTCCTAAACCACGTTGGAGTTTCCTGCTCCATCCTATATGGCCTCCATTCTCAGATCCTCTAGATAGAACCATCCCTTTGGCAATGTTCAAAGCCTTCAGCACTTCTCAGGATGTAGGAATTTATTCTTGAGATGGCAGACGATGAAGATGTTTACTTCTATGATTAAAACAAGGGTCCCCTGGCAAATGGCCAAAATCTGTTCACTTGGTGCACCAAGGGTAACACTATTGAATTATCTATCCCAAAGAATTTCTGAGTTTATTTTTATCATCATTCCTAAACTAGTTCTTTTATTTAACACATTGTGAGTGCCTGATGTGTGCTCATCTCTGGGTAAGGCATTGTGGGGGTACAAAGAATTAGAAGATAGGCTCCCTGCCTGAAGGAGTTTTTAGTTTAGCTGGCAAGATAAGACAGATAGAAACCAAAGATAAACAATAAATCAAGTCACTGTATGATATGTCTCAAATGGATGTTATAGACAATTAGAAGTATTAAGTTCAGAAGATAAAGTGATTGTTATAGAATATACCAGTTCTTATTTGCCCCAGGCTTGCCCATCTTCAAGCCTGTGATGGTGAATTTTATGTTTCAAGTTGGCCAGGCTATAATACCCAATTGTTTGGTCAAACACTATTCTAGATGTTGCTATGAAGGTATTTTTTAGATGTGATTAACATCACATGGCATGCAGTAAGCACTCAACACGTGTTAGCTATCTTTTTTTGTGACTATATACCAGGGGTACTGTGCTGGATTTGTAGAAACAATGGAAAATATTATACAGAGTTAGCCCTTAAGTTGCTCATGGTCTGTTTGGGGAGTTAGAGAAATAAATGTACAGTTCCAGTAGAACATGCTAGGAATATTGATGGAGGTATGAACAGGGCCACAGGCTGTTCAGCAGAGCAGGGAGTTGGTGCTCAGAACCCTCGGTGGTCTGGAGAAGGAAAATCCATGGTTTGAGCTGCAAAGTCAGAGGAAGTCACCAGAGGCTGGAAGCTGAGAAACTGTGGTGTACTCAAGGGAACTGTCTGCCAAGAGCAGAGAGTATGAGAATGAGCTGGTGGCAGATGAGGCAGAAGAGGTAAATCCTGGGCCAGATGGTGGAGGGCTTTACATTGCCAGAGTAACAGATCATCTGATCTTTACCTTGTTTGTAGTTAAGAGCATCACTTCCCCAAGGGCCTGAAACCCTTCGAGGTATTCTGGAAGGGAAGCAATATGGTAAAACAAAGAGGTACACACATATATACAAGGCACCATGAACACATAAATAAATATATAATTGAATTAATGAATGACCTCCTTTTTTTTTTAATGGGAGAACAATGAGTTGACTAGAACTTTGGGTGTGTGAAGTTCCTGCAGAGTGGTGGCTCTCAACTGGGGTGATTTTTGACCCCCAGAGGACATTTAGCAATGTCGGGAGACATTTTTGACTGTCATAATTGGGGTGGGGAGTGTGACTGGTATGTAGTAGGTTGAGGCCAGGGATGCTACTAAACGTCCCACCTGCACAAGACAGTCTGTGATAACAAAAAAATCATCAGGTCCAAAATGTCAATAGTGCTGAGATTGAGAAATCCTGCTGCAAAGATACTGAGAAATAAGGTTGGAGGAGGAGGAAGTTAGGTGTACCTTAACAGCATACCTTTAATGCCTTGACAAGTATTTTGGACTTTATTGTACAGGTCATTAGGAAGCCAAGGAAGGCTTTTGAGTAGAGAGCGACAATGAAGGGCATGTTCTACAGGATTTATCTCTCTGCGAGATGCAGGGAACTGAAGAGTTCAGGACGTGCCACCCCAAAATATGCTGCTTTGTGATATTGATGAGTTTGAGCTGAAGGTGCTTGAACAACACCAAATGCAGGGAGAGGCTTTCTCTGCATTCCCCTTATCTGCCAAAAGGCAGGTCCTTCAATAGCAACTCCATTATGGTTAAGTCTCCTCCCTGGGAGTTCCATCAACCAGAGAAGGTAACTCTTGTCACAGGAGAGGTCTCGACTAGAGTTGACACTCCACCCAGATAAACTTTCTCACAAACTATCATATCTCCCATCTATTCTTCTAAGGGCCCCTTCATCTTTCCTAAAAAAAACGTTTACTCTCCTTAAGTTGCCTACATTCCCCCTTTACCACTAAGATAGTATATATGCTCTCAAATCTCACTGCTTTTCTGGATATTCACTTTTTCCCCCGTGATGCCCCCATGCATGCAATATTCAAAATTAATAAGTTTGTATGCCTTTTCTCCTGTTAATCTGCCCATTGCCAGTTTATTTCATAGACTCAGCTATGAGTCTAGGTCTAGTCTAGCTATGAACCTAGGAGGGTGGGGGGGGGAAGTTTTTCCTCCCATTACATTACATTGGAGGGTAGGAGGGACTGGAGGTAGGAGAATCATGTAGAAGGCTATTGTGATTCTTCAGTCTCAAATGTTAGGAGCCTGACTGGGAGGAGATGGAGAGCAACATAATGAAAATTGATGGACATAAAAAGTCTAGAGAGGAAAGATAATGTGTTTTTAAAGAAAACATTCATTTTAAGGTAACAGTGCAATTCATGCAGAAATATCTCCTAAGCAGACAGTTGTGTGTTTAGGAAAGAAGACAGGACTGAAGATATAGGTGTCCACGGCCTAGAAGGGACAGGCAAAATGTTGGTAGTGGATTAGTTCTTTGGGGAAGAGGTGGCAGCAGAAAATCAGTAGACTGAGGACCAAGGGTAGTTCATAATGTCTCTTCTCTTTCCTGGTTTTATTATTATTTTTCTTTAAAGGACCCCCATTTCCCACCAATGTTGTAAATGCGAAGAATGGAGAAAAGTGCTGTCCCCAGATATTCTGACTCCTTTGGTATGCTAGGCCCTTAAGTGACTGTTTATTGAATTGATCAGCCAGGTGTTTCTAGGAAGGTTGACTCCCATTTGAAGACTAAGCACTGAAAATCAGCCCGATCATCTTCATGCTTCTTGGTACTTTGTTCCTCAGCCAGGCTAGATGGTATATTTGTGAGCACAAACGGAACGTTGGGTAGACCCCCACCTCTCCCATCACGCCAATAACTGAGTTGGTGGCATTGCATAGATATTTTCCCAGATCATATTTTTATTGAATCTTGATTACTGCCTTCCCTGATGTGGGTTTCTCCCATATCTTACCAATAATTTTCTCTCCCATGTACCATGTTAACCACATAATTCTAGAGTCTCTGAAAATTGAAAACTTAATTTGGGTATATAGCAATGCAGTGAAAAAGGAGTTGGTGTTAAGGAAAATAGACCAATTTATTTGGTTTAAAAAAGGGAAAATCCATTAAAATATTTTTTAGTCAAGAATTATATAAAGCCTTAAAAAGGAAGAAAATGATGTCATTTGGGACAACATGGGTAGACCTGGAGGATTTTATGCTGAGGGAAATAAGCCAGACACAGAAAGACAAATATTATATAATCTCACTTCTATGTGGAATCTAAAGTAGTTGAACACATAGAAGCAGAATGTAGAAGGGTGGTTGCCAGGGACTAGGAGGAGGGGGAAATGGAGCATGATGGTCAAAGGGTACAAAGTTTCAGTTACATAAGATAAGTAATTCCAGAGATCAGTTATGTAGTATGGTGCTTATAGCTAGCAATACTGCATTGTATATTTAAAATTTTCTAAGGTGATAGATCTTATGTTAAGCATTCTTACCACACACACACACACCCGTACACACAGTGGGAGGAAACTTGGTGAGATGATGGATATGTCTATGGCCTTGATGGTAGTGATGATTTTACAGGTGTATAGTTATCCCCAAACCAATCAAGTTGTATACCTTAAATATATACAGCATTTTACATGTCAATTAAAGCTCAGTAAAGTGGTTTGAAAAAGTTTATATAGTTTTAAATGGTTATTGTATAGTAGATACTATCTGTTATTTGATTCCTACAATAAGAATTTAACATAATACCATTTAATATAAATACACATATTCAATTTTAAATTTAAACCTCAAGGCAGCCTTTTAAAGTAGCTATTATTAGCCCCATTTCACAGTTGAAGCGAGAGCTCAGAGAACTGAATGGCCAAGGTCTCAGAGGAAAATGGTAGCACTAAGCTGCAGGTCAATTGTGGTTCTTTCTGTTCTAAGTGCAACAGTGTAGCTAGTTAAAGGCGTGTGTGTATGTGTGTGTGTGTGTGTGTGTATGTTTTGCCCTTCTTTTTCTTTTCTTCTTCATATTGGTGTCCTAGTAGACAGAAGTTCTATTGTTTCCTTGGAGTTCATCCTATATCATATCACATAGAGTGCCTTATTATTCTTTTTAGTGGCTGTGTAGTATTCTCTTATAATGGCTATAACTTATTTACTCAGCATTTAGGTTTTTCCTTTTAAATTTTTCTATGAGAAACAATGCTGTAGTGAACAACCTTGTGCATAGATTATTTTGCACATATGTGACAAATACAACTGGAGAATGCATGCCTAGAAGTAGAATTGTTGTATCCAAGGGTGTATGTATGCATTTGTAGTTTTGCTAGTTGTTGTAAACCACTGTCCACAGAGAATATACCCAATTTAACTTCCCCCAAACAATGTACAGGATTGCTCTTATGTTCTTAAATGTGTATTTCTTGTCCTTCTGATGATAGCTTCTTGCACCTTTTCTTTTCTTTCTTTCTTTCTTTCTTTTTCTCTTTCTTTCTTTCTTTCTTTCTTTCTTTCTTTCTTTCTTTCTTTCT